>NC_056739.1:1354757069-1354922069 GCF_019279795.1 Protopterus annectens
CAGCACCACTACCGCGGATTATAAAAATAAATTGTTTTTACTTTTTTTTTTATTGAAGTTTCGAACTTTCAAAACTTCGATTTTATGCTTTCGACCATATGAAGTTTGAAGTTTCGATAGTTTGAGCTTCCAAAGTAGATCCATATATATATATATATATATATATATATATATATATATATATATATATATATATATATATGATATGGCTGGGATGGAGATGAAAAAGAACTGCACTTCTAGAGCAGAACTAATTCTCTTCTGCTTCCATCATGAATCTGGAACAGTAAGATTGCAGCAGATTTACTTGATTACTTCATAATAAGAATTCCAAAATTCAATTTTTTATCTGAGGAAAATGTTGGATTTTCAACTGACAGTTATATAGGATACATGGTCAGTCATAGCACTCAACTGTACAGATTTTCACAGAATGTCCAGTTTTTTGCCTCATATTTTTGGTCTTTCTCATAAAATTATGTTTTTCTAACAAATCAATAGCTAATTGTGGAGAATTTAAGTCAGAAGATAATGACAGACATTTCAAACTCAGACTTTATACCCTTCAAAAAGTTCACGATAATACAAAACCTGTTACTCTATCAAATTTCTAAGTTTGTAAAGAGCAGTATTTAAAAATTGTCCCTATATTTGTGTCTTTGTCCCTCCATTACTTATGTCTTTGTCCAGATTTCTTGATCTAAGAGGTTGAGAGGTATCATACAGACCTACAGAATTAACATTTATCTTCCTTGAGCTGTATTGTCTGCATAGATAATATGTGTAACAGAATAACAGTGATCTCTTTGGTCATTTATTCATGGGGTATACTTGATTTAGGTGAAGCTCTGTCTCTTTTGTATTCTTGTTTTTATCATATTTCTTTTAGCAGAGCATGCCACCTATGTTATTACATCAATAAACATAGAAAGTATCTCAATTCATATGATTATTAAACATTTTGGTGTAACATTTAAAAAATGGAATTGTATGAATGTTGTATCAACTGCAATACAGAAACAACACTATCAAGTCAATGAAATACTTTTTTGTCTACACCCAACAAAGATGAGTGGGTACATAATTGATTATATCTTAAAATTATTAAGATAACTTATAATAAACTTGCAGTGAATCTCCTCTGAAGTGCATGAATGTTATGACCATGTCCTGGTGGATATACTACTATAACATCTGCAAAGGTAAATAAGCATTGCTGTTACCACAGGTGTGGTTTGGAAAATGTTTATGAATTGACAGGGCAATGATATATTATGCAAATGTTCAAATTCTTCATGGCCCTGGATCATGTATGTAAAAAAAGATTCTGATTTAATAAAGAAACATGATTCAGTGAGTAGGGGTAAAAGAGAAGATGAGATGCAGCAGGCAAGAAGAAAATCTTCAGTGGAGCAACTTGGTAGACAGATGGCTTTAGAAGTAAAATATTAACAGAAAGGGGACAGCAGGAGATTGCAAGTAAAAAAATTTTCAAAAGGTATATTATAAAATACAATATTCACTGTTATTTTTAAGACACAATGTGCAAAAATAGCAACGTATAATTTTCTATCAGAAGTGTGCAAAAACTGTTGAAACGCAACATGAACCAATTGTGTATACTGCATCTATATTAAAGAGACTTACAAGAATGGAAATTGTTTTGCCCTGCTACTTTTATATACCAACTCTTAATGTCAAATTCCCAGTTCCCTCTGCACTGCAATCTGACATGCCAAATAGTGAGTTTCATAATTTTTAGGCAGTATTTCATGTGCTCAGACTTTTAGCAGTATGAGAACTTGATACATACATACATATATATATATATATATATATATATATATATATATATATATATATATATATATGGGATCTGTAAAGATCCCCGACGGCACTTTCTGCTGAAGCAGAAATCACCAAACATACATAACCAAAAGTGCTGTTCACCGAAGCAGCACTTTCGGTTAAGTATGCTGGTTGTACTTGTCGCACTACGGTGCTGTTAAGGGAGAATTCCCATTTCCTCACTGTAGTGTGACCTCGGAGTGAGACTGTAAAAGTAGGGGGGAAGTGTGCAGGGGGGCTTGCCCCCATTCATAAAAGAAGATTTATTGTTTTTTTTTTTTGAATGCACTTTAACGAAAGCACTTTTTCTTTGAAAGCGCTTTCATTAAAGTGCATTCAGTTATTGTGGATTTGGACTATTGAACTTTTGTTCAATAATCCTAGATCCAGATATATATATATATATATATATATATATATATATATATATATATATATGTGTGTGTGTGTGTGTGTGTGTGTGTACATATATATATATATATATATATATATATATATATATATATATATGTATGTATATATATATATATATATATATATATATATATATATATATAAAAATATATGTGTGTGTATATATATATATATATATATATATATATATATATATATATATATATATATATATATATATATATATATACTTTTTCTTTTCACATGTTTGCTTTTTCATGTTTTACAGATCTGGCGTGCACTTTTATATTATAGAATAAATGTAAAAACTAATTCATTTTTCACAGTTATATTTTGATTAAGTTATTCATATTGTCATATGCATTCTGCACAGTTGCATTCAGTCATTACATACCTCATAGTTAGTCAAAAGTTTCTGACAGTTTACTAATCTTCCTGTTAATAAATTCAGTTTATTCTCCTAAAATAGTTCGAACATTGTTTGAGCATGAGCTACAGGAGATATTGCATTCATATTCAATTCAGTTCACCAGTTTTCTTCCTGCAAAGTCCATTTATGATTTGCATTAAAATTAGGCAGTTCAGTTTTTATATACTTTGTATGCAGTATTTAAAGTGAGAAATATGCATATTTTGAAAATCAATACAGCAGTTTAATGTTTTTATGCTAATAAATAATGTTTTTTAATGCAAGTTGTATAGTGAAAACATATCAAGGAATAAACCTACATATAATGCAAACGATGAAGAGTCAAGCTGGTTATTAAATCCAACAACAACAAAAAATATCCCACAAACTATAAATAAATACACCGGACCGGCCACAAAAATCCAAAAATAACAATTTAATAAACTGTTTAAAATTCTAGCGCCTCAGCTGATAAGACTTCACAGCTTATACAATAACTCATTATATTTTGTTAAGACTTCTGTATACATCTCCATGGTGGATACTTCATAAACATTCCTATCATTAAGATGTGCAAGGCTCATTTTAGACAAGCCCTGAATTTGGGGTTCCACCTGTGCCCTCATTGACAGGAGAGGGAGGTGCTGACTGAGGTTTCTTTTTGGGGTTAAACTTGACTAGGCTTGTAAGGGCCCTAGGGCCATTAGCCTAGTAACCTCCTATGATCCTATGTGTATAGTGCATAATGACAATTTTAGCAGGTTTAAAAATGAACTCATTCTGTCTCCATAATTCTTTCAAATCACTCCATTAAGCTTTAGTTAAATTTTATTGTACATTTTTCTTATTCATAAACTCTTTGTGAGCTATTTCTACTGTATAATTAAAAATTGCTGAAAAATGTTCAACCCCTTCATTGTTAAATGGTGGCATAAATGAAATACTGTACTTAATATTTCAAGGAAGCAATATGCATTTACCCCAGACTTATCTTCCATCTCAGATACATAAGAATAGAAACTATCTTCCTAATTTTCCTCAAAGTAATACTATACAAAATCAAACTCACTTGAAACATTTACATTATTATTCAAATTATGCTGAAAAGAAAAAAAAATGCAGTATATGTAATTTATGGACCAAGTGGAATATCTCAGTTTTTATCACATGTATCATAGGTAAAACACTTCAAACTTCAAGCCAATATTTAAAACTAGAAACTGTTCATTAAGTGAAGAGCGTGACACATTAACTATCAGAGAATTAAATTCATAGTCCTCAAAGCTGACAAATCCGTAACATACTCTCAAACAACTATTGCCATTTATTTTTTTGTGTTTGTTTTGTAAATGTTCCTCCTTGAATGTCATGCTGCTATATTCATTGTTGGTTCTCCCTTGTTTTCTATCTTGTGGAGATGACTACTTACCATTGTTCTGAAAATTCTGAAACCTCTGTCGGTGAGTCACTGCAGGTGGTTGAAGAGGGAAAGCGTTATCATCAATCTCTCATTTCATCGAAAAAAACCCCCAGCTCCTTCAGTAGAGACAATAAAAAAAAAACTCCTGTTGCTTCCTATTCATGTCATTATGGTGCAACTGGATGAGCTGATTGGCACCTCTTTTTACTCATCTTCCAAATGAAGACTCTACCATTATTATAGTCATGGCGGTCTCTTTTTAATTTGGTTTTCTTCCTCTCCACCAAATCCTGCTGAAAAGACTTTAATTTATCATTAATGTGTCCCAAACAATTATCTAAACAGGAGGCATTTAAGTGTGTGGTTAGTTCAGTACAAAGAGCAGCAATTTCTTCCTTTAACTTACGTTGCTTCAAGACATCCCTCAGCACCAGAATTTCGATCCATTCCAGTGAACACCAGTGAGCAGCTGCTATCCACCTAGCTTGGAATGTCTTACCATGCTCATTGGACAAATCAAAAGGAGTGGAGGGACTTTTAAAAGCTCTAAATCCTCTTGATGTAATGTTAAGTTCTAAGTACCATTTCTATCTGAGAATATTAAAATGAGCAGCACTTTCTTTCTACATCTAATGTTCTGATCTTTCATACAATCATTGCAATTCAGGAGAGAGGCTAGTGGAGGTAGTGTTAGAAATGGATTATCACTTCTTCTATTCCTCTCTTCTTCATATCTTTCCCAAGGCTTATGCTTGGATCCCAACAGAGACTGATAACTCTTGTTAGATATTATTGTTTTTTTGTTACAACTTTTAAGATTTTCCTATGGGTCTGTGTAGATTTCCCCCATCTTATACAAACATTGTAGAAGTTTAAAAGATATGCTAGTACACAGTAGCTTCCAGATACTTGTTAATCCTGTGCTTAGTTTAGGGATCCTTCTTTTTTCGGTAGTTTTCCCTGTGCTTGCTGTTCTAGTTGCCAGTTTATTACAACTTTTTCCCTAGTATCAATGGAGAACTGTTTAAGTCAATTAGAGGTATAATTGTAATACCGAAGCATTGTTTATGCCCTTAGATGCCCATGCAATCTTTTTTATATGGGTGAGAGTAAGAGAGCCTTTAAATTAAGGCTACAAGAGCATGTTAGGGACATTAAAAAATTAAGACCTGATAGTCCTATTGCACTGTGCTTTAAATTATACCACCATGGTGATCCTTGTAGTTTACAAGGGACTATCTTGGAAAAGGTGCTGTTTAAATATGGTGAAAATGTGACAGTTAAACATAAACTCTTGAAAAAAGAATCTGCTTATATTCTGAAGTATGGCACTTTAATGCCTTTGTGGTTAAATGCAGATTATAACTGGAGGTTTTTCATTTGATTATTTTTTTAATTGTTTAATTAATAATGTATTTTAATTTTTTGTAATATATATATATATATATATATATATATATATATATATATATATATATATATATATAGTGGTTGTTCATCTAATGTATTTATACTCCATAAAGGCTTATTAGCTGAGGCACTAGAGTTTTAAACAGCTTTATTAAATTTTTATGTCTGCTTATTAAATAGCTTTGTTGTAGCCTGTGGAATTACATTATAAGGTAAGTATGTATGTTATATTAAACTTTTTTTCTAAAAATTACAGTGCATACTAAAATCTGTTTTGAAATAGTAACCTTGGCAGATTACCTGCATTCAGTTCCATTGCAATGTCTGCAAACTTAAGCCTCTGACATTTGTGCATGTGTGTGCCCAACAAATATGTATTATGATGCAATTTTTTTTAAAGCTAAGCAAGAAGTAAGAATACAATATTCAGATACACTGCGGAACCATATATGTCTTCAGAAAATGCAACATTAAAGAAAAATTGACTTTTGGCACATTACATTTGTTCAATTAATCTCTGTGATTTATGTATCAGAGAAGTTTACTTTAGGCTATTTATTTCCAGTCTCCCAAAGGAAGATGTCGCTACACATTCTGCTCTTGGCGGACTTTGTTATACTTCTCCATGCTTTGTAGACACAAGCCTGTATGTTAAAGATATAAGGCATGCTTAACATTGAATGTATCCTGAAGCATCTAAGTGCAATGCTAGAAATGGAAATTGTGTTGTTTCATTTTTAGTGTTGGTGATGTAACTATCCATTTGCTATTAAAAATCAACCTTCTTGTAAAATAATTATTTATTTTTTGTTGTGAAGTAATTCTGCTATTCTTGTGTTAGAATTTACCCTGTAATAAAATATCTGCTTGCATTTGAGAGAGCAATATTTTCACTTTAAATTTTCTTTTTATTGATTATGTTCCTTCTGTCTTCTGCTGGTTTCATGGAACAACGTGGGGCCCACTTCTTAGCACTATAGTTTATTTATATGAAAAGTAATTATCATTTTGATCAAATGACCCTAAAGAAGCCTTGTACTTAATACAACTGAGCATGCTTATTTTCAGAAATGTCAGATCTTATAACTGCTGATCAGGCTAATAGTTTTAAGAAAGCAGCAGTGTGCATGTGTAAAGTGATACGATAAAGTCTTTGAAATACAGCATTTCAGGCCCAAACTACAGACCACTACACTAACATGTTGCATAAAACATGTAACAAGTGAGCTTGCATTTTGAAAATTTGTTAAAACAATAGGTTTTTCATCTATGAAAGGGGAACCTTTTATGTTATTGTGCTAGAGTTTGTGTGTTTGTGTGTGTGTGTATGTGTGTGTGTGTGTGTGTCTGTGTATGTGTGTGTGTGTGTGTGTGTGTGTGTGTGTGTGTGTGTGTGTGTGTGTGTGTGTGTGTGTGTGTTTTACATTTATAAAAGTACACTTATAAACATTTTAGCTAGAACTAATTTTGTGGACTGCATAGCACTGTAATGTAATACAATATATTAGTCTATATGAATAAATTCATGGCAAAACTGTACTATAAGATGAAACACATTGCATAAAGCTGAATCTGTGAGACAGTGCTATTGACACTGGCTATACCCCAGGTAATCCACAAACAGTTAGCAGTCTAAGCTGGTTGGAAATCAATATCTGACCACTGATTATTCTATTTTCTGGGATGGTGTTTTCATTACATAAAAGCTCAAGCTGGGGAAAGACCTGGTATTGCAGCAGTGCAGTTAAGACTCCAGGGTTGCAAGCGCACCAAAAAGTGCAATAACAGCTTATCTGAGATCCATAAACATGCCTAATCATGCAATCACGCCTGTCCTGTTATTTATGGTATGATACCAATCATTTGTCTGATCTAGACCCTTCTGAATGATATCTATAACACTGGAGGATTCAATGATTACCCCCAGCTTGCAGTCATTGGCAAACTTTGTCATCCAGAGGCCTTCCATGTTAGTCTTAACTTCAAAGAAGTATATTCTGAGCAGAAGTAGTCCCAGCACTCAGCCCTGTGGCACACTCCTAGTACCTGGCCTGTTTCTGGATTTGGACTCACCCACATTAACCACATATATTCTGCCCATGAGCCAAATGGCTATCCATGTGGTGACTTAGGGATTTATGCCCAGTTTTTTGAGTTTATTTATAATACCTGAGCAGGGAATTGTATTAAATGCCTTGGCCAAATCGAGGTAAGTGGTATGTACTGTTTTATATGTAGAAAAGATGGGTCAACCACCATGGCTGGAACATACAGAACTTAATTACAAAATATTCTCAAAACAATAAATAAATAAATGAATAGGCTTGCGCTTTCACTGTAACAAAGCTTCATCAGACCTTAAAATAACCTAAAACAAGAAAAGTTTAAAATATACAGTAAAACAAATAAGATCCAAGTATAATAGTCATATGAACAATAAGCAAAAACTTAATGACATGAGGAGGTGTGTCAGTAAGTACATAAAAATGTTTTTCCATGTACTCCATGAATGATGTGGTTCCAGCATACAGCATAATGCCCACACCCACATCATGTGGCGTACTCTAGCTCTGTGATGTTTTGATTTGTCACCTCTAAATGATGTCATGCAGGCCAATACATATTGACAGATGTGCTCAGTGGTAGATACCAAAATAATAGGATGTCACTGGGGTACAATACTTGTTCTTGATTAGTCAATGGAGCCATATGGGGGTTGTTGTCCCCCACTGTATGGCAAACCTCTGTGTGTTGCACTTGTCTTCTCATGTTCATTTACCTGTGTGTCTGGCGTGCACTGCTGTGCTTTTCTGGGTAGAATTAATGCTTTGAAAATATGTCACACATGTTGTGTAACTGAGGTTCAGGTGGCAATATTGCCTTGTTATCCATGTTATTTACCTTAGGTTGTTCAGTTCACCAGAAGGTGATCTGTCATGAAGGGAGGCAAGTGGCATGGAAAAGAATAGCTTCTCCACTGCCATGAAAAGTGACTACCTTTGGAGTAGGAGGTGGGTGTACTGCATCTGTAGTCACAGTGCTTCAAGTAATCAATAGTCAGGAAAAATCACCTTCTGGGGGGATCTTTAAAAGTGCTGCTTAGCAGTTAGTTGGTCCTGAGAATGATCCATCTATTGAATTGCAGAGGTTACAATGTGCTACTTTCTAGGAATTAGAAGCAATTTCTGAGAGGCTGTATATCACTGATGGTTACATTCTGGACTGGATTGTTTATGCATCTATCACACAGTACTGTTTGGTGGTGGGTGCCACATTTGTAGCTCAGTCCCTCAATCCCACATTCCCATTCCCAGACATCTTCAATACCCTAGTGCAGACAAGTGCTCTGATGATCAGGTTGGGTTGAATATACTTTCAACAGTCTCCAACCTAACCTCCTCCTGCAATAGCTGTAGCCATATTAGCTCCTCGCCTGCTTCTTCCTCCTTCTGTTTGTACAGATGGAAATGTATAGCTGGCACATTTTTTGCAGAAGTGAAAGAAGGAAGAAGCTGTCCATAGTAATAACTACTTTGCTACAGTTCAGAGGATATAAATATGTTAACATTGTATGCAGTATATTACATGCATGTTATTGTTTTGTACACCTTTAAATCTGCATACTGTCTCAGTTGTGCCTGTTTGTATTCTCCACTGTTTTTTAATCTACCTAAATATGTTTCACCATTTCAGACATACAAAGTTGTGCATGTCTGGGTTACTGTCGTGTGCTGAAATTCTGTATGGTTGATGTGCTCAATACACATGTAACTACTGTGGCTGCTGGACATGTCCAAACCTTATGGTAGGATGTGTGCTCCACATATTCAGTAATTGTATGAATCAGCACATTTTATACATTTATATCCTCCTCTAGTACTGTCTAACAGTGGTTGCGTTACATTTTAGTAATGTGTTGTGGATGTGCCTGTCCGTGTTATTCTCGCTGTTTTCTTTGTCATGCTAGTTGGATCTGTACTGTATGTCTCTTATTTGTCATTCAGAACATCCATTATAGGGTATGTGGGTTTCTGCATCACAAATGGTATTACTGTGTTGAACTTACATAGTCTATACATTGAACTTATTAGCAGATCTATGGCCTTGTCTCCACCAGGTTAGCTTGTGTCCATGTGTGTTTTGCCACATGGACACATGAGTTTTTAATGTCCGTCCTGTATTATACTGTTTCTGTGTCCTCTATCTTGCTTTTGTGTTGTAAGCATTGGCTGCCTTATGTGTATGGTTTAATGTATGGATATGTGTGTGCATGCGTGTGTGTGTGTGTGTGTGTGTGTGTGTGTGTGTGTGTGTGTGTGTGTGTGTGTGTGTGTGTGTGTGCACGCTTGTCTGTGTGTGTGATCCCGTGGATGTGTGTGCGAGCTTATGTATGCGTGTGCAAGTGTTTGCCTGTTTGTGTATATATGTGGGCACGCATGTGTGTGTGTGTGTGTGTGTGTGTGTGTGTGTGTGTGTGTGTGTGTGTGTGTGTGTGTGTGTGTGCACATGTGTGTGTATGTATGAGTGCGGGTGTGTGTGGGTGGATGTGTATGTGCGTGCATATATATGTGTGTATGTTTGTGTGTGTGTGTGTGTGTGTGTGTGTGTGCATGCATGTGAGTGTATGTGTGTGTGTGTGTGTGTGTGTGTGTGTGTGTGTGTGTGTGTGTGTATGCGTGTGTGTGCGCATATGTGTGCGTATGTGTGTGTGTTTGTGTGCGTGTGTGTGTGTGTGTGTGTGTGTGTGTGTGTGTGTGTGTGTGTGTGTATCAGTATGTGTATGTGCGTGCATGTGTATGTATGTGTATGTATGTGTATGCGTGGCTGGGTGTGTGTATGTGTGTGTATGACTGTGTGTGTGTGTGCATATGTGTGTGGATGTGTGTGTGTATGAATGCATGGTGAGTGTGTGTGTGTGTGTGTGTGTGTGTGTGTGTGTGTGTGTGTGTGTGTGTGTGTGTGTGTGTGTGTGTCTGTAGATGTGTTTTACTGTTTGAAAATAGTAGGCCACCTAACCATACCACGCCATTCGTTTTCACCTTCAGACAGATGGGATCTCTATTTCTGTGACTGACCTCTATGATTCTTCCTTTTGCACAACTTGTCGGCCTAAAACATTTGATGTTTAGTGAAGATTAAACTATGTTCTGTCTTAACTTTGTAGATGATTTGTGGAGTGCAATCCAGGCTGGGTTTGCTGTATGTGATTGTGTTTGAGCTGTGCATTTTTAGTCTTATCATGTCATGTTCACCATGTACCTTAATATGCAGTCTCCACTAGTGTTCATGAATGTAGCATGCTATCTTACCTGCATCACACACACACACAATTAAAAAGTAATGAATGCACTTCTTCTTTCAGCTTTTCCCAGTTAGGGGTCACCACAGCGGATCACCTGTCTGCTCATGATTGGCAGTGGAGTTTTACAGTGTTGAGTTGCCAGCCCGGCACCCAACCTTCCATAGAAGGCACACACATGTACACACTCACACCTAGGGCCAATTTAGTGTGTCCAATCCACCTACAGCATGTCTTTGGGATGAAACCGGAGCACCCAGAGGAAACCCACGCGACCACAGGGAGGACATGCAGACTCCGCACAGAAGGCACCCCAGCCGAGGATCCAACCGGAGAACCTCTTGCTGTGAGGTGGCAATGCTAACTGCTGCACCACCATGGATGCACTGAATCTGCCAATTCTGCAGACATTAACAGTTGTTTTTTAAACAGAAGAAGAATTTATTTAGGTCAACAATATGTCTGATACTTAATGGGTATAGATCTTCAACTGCTGGAACCCTTGGATGTTTGAAATTATTAAAATGCTCTTCTTGCTTTCCTTCATCAAGTTTAAAAGTAACACTTTATTTATCTATGTTTGTGTCATAATCACAGTACCCTGCATTAGCTTCTTTATTACCTTCTGAAGTTTGTAATATCTCAAGCCTTTAACTAAGTTCTGTAGTCATGTCATATAACAGAATCAGTGCCTAATCAACAACACAGCACCTTTTCCATTGTGAATGTAGTCCCTAATGAAGTTAAACATTTGGATTTCCTCTATGCTACCTTCTAAGCATGCTTTGCCAAGTTTTGTTCAGTGTTAATTAGAGTTTCATCTGCCTTTTTCACAAGTTCAAGCCTCAGTCCTTACAATCTGATCTGAAACTTAGACTACATACTCTGTCATATTACACTGATGCAATAATTATTTCACCCATTTTTTTAAACAAAAACATCTTTATTAAACCATAAGTAATCATACATTTATATAAATGAAAACAAACCACACTGACACAATCCTAGTTGCAAGCATATTACATCACAAACCATACTGACACACTCCCAGATGCAGACATTATACATCACCTATTATTTAATCAATAATACTTACCTCGTCCTTTCCTCATAACTACATCTGCACCGATACAGACCTGTTCATTATCAACAAACATGCATATTTCTTTTCTTAAGCTCTTCTGTTATGCTAGTAAGAATGACATACCCTGGGATTCGTTAACATCTTCACTAAGTGTACACCATTCTGAGTGAACAGACAACACAAACATAACGCACACCTTCTTCCTCCTAATTTTAACGTTCCTACTGATTTTCTTGCATCGTTAAATATTGAGGGGGATTTATAAAGGTTACCACAAAGGGTAAACTACTTGTACACTTAGTGTAATCTTTCTGAGTAACTAGAAAGTACAAAAATTGTGGTAGGGATGTTCTTGAATACAGAACGTGTACACTTAGTGCACGTGTTATTGAATGTGGCCCATTGTGTAAATAAACCTCATGATTACCTTGTAGTATGATGTCAGTCCTGTCTTCCACCAAAGTTTGTAAGTCATTAAACCACATAATCATAACTGCAAAACTAAAAATCCAGCCACATCACAGTTTTATGCTTTAAGCCAATTTGTCTAGCTTTGTGGAATATTTGGTTTACATTCATTAATCACTACACACTTAACTTATTGCATTGGATATTTAATTTGTGTATAATGAGCTTTTGGTTATTATGAATGAATGGTATGTTTAAATAAAATTCAATTATGCTGTAGAATATGATGGGGGTTTATCAACTATGGTAAACAGATGCAATCTGCAGCTGTTCCACAGTTTACTTCTTTCTGCCTGTGGTTTGCAATATTTAACATTTGATTGTTAAAGCAGAATAAGCCCTGAAGGGCTTTGCTTCAGGCAAAATAAAGCTGCTACATATTCATGGAAACATCTTAATGTAACAGTATAACCTTCTCAAAACATGCTCTGAAAAGTGAATAAGTGATTATTTTCTACATGTCCTGGGGAAAGAAAGAGCAAAAATAGTTTCCTTCTGCAAAGCTTCAGCATCAGCTACAACTAAGAGTAAACATATCTTCCTGCAATGTTTATGCTTTTATGAGTCATAATTTTGACCTAATAGTTCTAAAAGAAGAAGCCAGACCTTCAAATATATAGCAGGAATACATAAGGAGTAACATCTTGTTTTATAATTTATTGTAGTTTTTGTTTGTTAACTACTGTCTGGTTAAGTGACTTGCTCGCAGTTGCGCAGTAGGCAAATGGAAACTGAGGGAATCAAAACCAGGAGAACAAGATAAAACATTCACGGGTCAAAGCTTTAATTCTTTGCATTAAATTTAGTACGCTATATTCTTCATAATTAATTATATGGAGTCTTTGAATGGAATTAGCAAATGATTTTATAGACTATGTGTCCAGAATATCTTGGAGAGCTTCAATGTAATTGAAAATAGGAGCAATCTGTAAATACAGTCTACACTGCATGTGGACAGAAAAGACGAAAAATTAATTTATTTATTTATTTTATATTTGTTTATCGGGAAAGTCCAACTGGACACAGGTCCATTTTCAGAAGAGGCCCGGGGAGAAAGGCTCCATATAAAATGCATATGATTACATAAAAATGCATAAAATACACAAATTACATAAAAATAAACAAGAAACATAAAAGTACATTTAAAAAGCTCATCTCCTGATTTCAGAGACTACTTTGGTTTTGAGATGCAAAATAATATGTTATTCTTCACCTTGCAGGCATCTGGTTTGTAGTACATACGGAAATGAGTTTAGGCACATGAAAAATAGCAGTAAAGCAGTCAGAGTTAGTTATACCGACTACCAAGATTTCCTACAGAAACCACATTACACTTCAGTTATTGTGGCGTACACAACAATAGACAGAGTCAGTGAGCTGTTACATAGGTAAATAAAGAGTCAACACCTTTCTCCTACACACACACACACACACACACACACACACACACACACACACACACACACACACACACACACACACGCAGACACGCAGACACGCACACACGCACACACACACACACACACACACACACACACACACACACACAGCAGAAATATCATTTCAGATTTTCTATCATGTCATCTGAATAGACCGACCAGTGCTATTATTAGTGGCCTGTACTAGTTACAACCTTGGACAGCATAAGTATTGTAATATGGCAGTAGTCTGGTAGAATGGATAGTAAACACAATACACAAGTAAGTTTCAGAGCTACTGGTCCTATTCATCTGCAATAGCCTAGCAGCAAGGGTTCATACAGTGAATGCCTAGCTCATGTACTCAACATGGTGTGTACAGCTGTCATATAGAAGTTGCAGTTTGCTGCGTATTTTGACTTTCCCAGTACAACTTGCTCTATTGCCCCCCCCATAGTAACATGCAAAATATTCATGAGAATGATACACCAGTTGTACCTGTTACTGCCACCATGCCTTGTGTGCCACACTGTAATGCCTGTGCACCTACAATGATGGGCACCCTCTACATGTAATAACTCTCTGAATGAGGATTTACACTGTGGGCCTTTACATGGATTGGTGCTCTGTACATCTGTTTGCTGAAGTGCACTCACCATTAATCTTCTGTGTACCCAACTTGTTATTCGTCTGACTCTGATGGCAAACATCTATTGTGGTACTCCTTCATCTGTGCAGTAAACAGTCGACAAAACCGCTGTGCTCTAGGCCATTCATTCACATTTGAATAGCACCGAGAGCAACTTACAGGCAAGCAGTTTTGTTTGTCAGCCACATCTGGTCAACTTAAGGGAAAAAGTCATCAGTCAAACTATGGTGAATTTGTTGCAAAGACAGTAAATAGTAATGCCATCTATATTAATATAGCAATAGCACTATGTAGCAGAAGGAAACATTTGAATGCATCAGCCAAAATACATTACTAAAATTACACTGAGAATTAGCCAAGGTCATGTCAGATTGCAGTTCATTACGAGCAGTAGGTCTGTAAATAGCCTTTTCTGTAGTGCTGGCACAAAGCTTTGTTTATTTATTTCCTTTTTTCCCTTAGCTTTATTGGCAGTTCAGACAGTCTGAATGTGCTTACTAACTACATGTATATACTCTTATAATCTTAATAATATTGAACACCTCTAGTAGACTTGCCTATTAATACCCCCAACCTGCACTTACCCTTCTCCACCAGTTTAATAACCATATCATATTCAGTATTCTCTGTTGTTTATTATGTAAGATTTTATTTAAAATTCACATGCTTCCAAATGAAATCATTACATTTATTTGCTTTATTCTAGCATCAGAATTGCATATTTCTATTATTCTGTTTGCCATTTCATTTATTTATCCACAAATTATTTTTGTGTTACTTCCTCTCAGTACATTTAGTGCACAGCCTGCAGGTGTATCTGCTGCACCTTGCTTCATAGCTCTAGCATCAAACACCAGGCATTCAGACTGCATCCTGATAATTTTGAAGTATTTAGAAGTCTACCAACTGCCCTTCCCATATTACCTTGCTAATTCTATCATTTTCCAGAGCCAGAAACCCTGCTCCCATCCTTTTAGTAAGGCTGTCTCAGTGTCTCATAAATATTATTTCTGGACATTACCCCAGGTTACTGCAGTGGGGGGATATCTAATCTCATGTTTGAGAAGTGCTGTCTCTTACTTTAATACCACATTTCTCACAATCTTAGATTCTCCCGCACCATCTAGGGCCACTAGAGTTAAACCGAATCCAGACCCATGGTTGAGTAAAAATACCATAACTAAAATTAAAACATGGAATAAAGCCTGGTCACAATGGAGAACCACCAAATCACCTACCGATCACCTACTATAACACCAGCTCAGAAACGACACAAACAAATCCATCTTGAGAGACAAAAAGGAGTATCTCCATCACCTTCAGCAAAATAATCAAAATAATCCACAAAAAGTTTGGTCACGTATTAATAAACTACATCATCCAGGTAGAGCCACCACCCCTACCCCATCAACATGCCAATACTCACAACCAAAATGTATAGCCAACACCTTTAACATCTTCTTTACAGAAACAGTCCAGGCCCTAGCCAACCAGCATAACTCCACTTCAACAAATAATCACCCTCTAGCACCCAATAGCAAACTATCCTTTAGCTTCAACCCTATCTCAACCAACTACATCAGGAAACTTATTACAAAACTTAAAGCCATCATACTAGCCACAGATCTCCTCCCTACCAAATATCTGCAAATGGCTTCAGATGCCATAGCCCTACCCATATCCATCTTAATCAATAAATCAATAGATCCATCAAAGAATGTACCATACCTTCCATTTGGAAAGTAGCACATGTGATACCATCACACAAAGGGGGGATCTACCAAAATATCCAACTACAGGCCAATTGCTATACTGTCCCCACTAGCCAAAATCTTAGAAAAGTGCATTCACGGTCAGCTAATGCACTTTCTTACCCACAACAAACTACTAGCCGACTTACAGCATGGATTCAGGCCCCATCATAGCACGACGGCTGTACTCCTCTTATTCACCAATACTATTAACAACAACAGGAATAATGGCCAACTGTCATCAGCCCTCTTTCTTGACCTCTCCATGGCTTATGGCATGGTTAACCACCACCAACTTATCCACAAACTTGAAAATCTGTCCCTTAATCAGCTGGCCATTCAGTGGTTCCAAAACTACTTACTGGCAGACGTCAGGCTGTACTTTGGCAAAACACCTGTCCTTCCTACTCCCAGTCACTCTTGGGGTTCCACAGGGCCTATCTTGGGACCACTACTTTTTTCTATCTTTATAAATGACCTACCCACAGCAATCCCCAATGCCACCTGCATTCAGTGCTCTGACGACTCCACTTTGATTTGTACAGCCAACACCCACTCAAACTCCAGTCCATAACCCAAACAACATTTAATAGCATTGAAAACTGTCTTTCCAACCACCAACTGATCTTGAATCCCAAAAAAAAACAAATTATTACTATTCACCCCAACACGGCAGTCCCCTCCCACAATCTTTACTGTGACTTCTAACAATGGAACTATGATCACTCCAGATACCCACATAAAACTGCTAGGGGTTCACATAGATTACCATCTTAAATTTGATCTCCATGCAAGCCAAACCATAAAAATACAAACAAAAGAATTGGTTCACTGTATAGGAACAGGGCATTCTTAACCCAAGAAACTAGACCCACTATTGCCCACTCTCGCCTCCTATCAACACTTATGTATGCATCCCCTATGCTTACCAACTTGGCTAAAGCTGAACTAAACAAGCTATCACTCTGTTACAATCACATAGCCCATTTCACCAGCAACTCTAAATTTTGTACACATCACTGTCAAAACCTCAAACTACGCAACTGGCTTGAATTCCCTAATCTCCTTTTATACAATCAACTTAATACTGCTCATAACGTGCTTCACCACCCTGATAAGGTACCTGCACTTAAATCTTTAATAACTCCCCACACTAGTGCACGGCCACTCAGATCCACTGAAAAACTACTACTCAAGACTACAAAATCCTGTGACTCAGCAGGTGACTCCCTCTTCCCCAACTACATTACTAAAACCTGGAACCACTTGCCACCAGATCTAACTCAGGAATTAGTTAAATTCAACTCAAACCCACTACATATGCACCTGTGCTAACCCTGGGTGATCTTAGACTCCCTCTTTCCCATACCACTCTCTAGCTCCTGACTTTAAAAAGCAACACCTTAAGGCATTTCTTTTTAGCGCAATACTATATTCTCCTCCCTAGGAATCTTTGTCCACTTCCTCCAGTCTTATCATAAATAAACCATGTCACTTTGAAAACATGTCCTCTACAAATTCTGTTATGACTAAAGCTATGAATGAACTCTGTTGTATTTGACAAGTAATATGTCTTACAAGCAGTATATCTTTGTTTGTATGACTAACTATATCTTTTGTTTGCCTGACTAATTGTATGCTGGAGCTTTTCTTCCCGTGCCTCCACTGAAAATGGACATTAATCCAGTTGGACTCTTCTGGTCAGCAAACGTAAATAAATAAATACATTTATTAAATAAGTGTACCCCATACCAAGAACCTGACAGAATCCTTACCTTCTAATCCTGGGTGCCATATTATATTCTGTTTAGTTTTATTGACTATTTATTAACTAGGGTAGAACACTGATCCACATGAACTGTTTTCAGGCTACACCACGAAAAAGTGAATTCAAAGTAACAGAGGACAAAGAAGTTGTTTACATTACAGATGAAGTGTGCAAATGCAATATCCAGAGTGCAAAACATTATAACATAGCAGAAGCCTCTCTAACATAGTGGGAGTCTATCTAATGCGATATCTAGCATGCAAAAACATTGTAACAATAAAGTAGAAGTCTATCTAACATAGTAGGAGTCTACCTAATACAATATCCAGTGTGCAAAACATTATAACAACATAGTAGAAGTCTGTCTAACATAGTGAGAGGCAATGTATGTAGTACGCAAAACCATTGAAACAACACAGTACAAGTCTGCCTAACATTGTGTGGGTCTGTCTGATGCAATATGCAGCATGGAAAAACATTGTAACAGCATAGCAGAAGTCTAACATAGTTGAAGTTCATCTGATATTAAGGTACATATAATTCTCTTTACAGGTTGTCAGGACTGTATTGGCAGATAGGATGATAAGGTAGATTATGGAGGACAAGTAAAACAGCAAGTAGGGAGGGAGGTATTTTGAGGTTGGAGAAGTGGTGGATGGAGTAATATTGTGGAATAGGGTACATGAAAGAGAGCAGAGAGAAAGATAGGGTTTAAATTTGTGTGGGTGCATTAGAGTTAAGTTATGGGGTAAATGTAGTGAGGGAAGAGTGAATAAGTACAATGGGGTTAAGTAATGCCTTCTGGAGAACAGCATTTACAAGCAGCTCTCTTGCATGTAAACAATTTTTGAGCTAAATTCTAAAATTAGGGAAGTTTCTTTAGTTTGCAGGGAGTGATTCACAGGTCTGGTGTGTTAGTACTGAAAAGCTATACTAACATTTCTTACATTTGCATATGCTTCCCCTTTTGAGAATTAACAAACCTCTTGGAACTATCCATGGCCCTCTGGACTGATCCATATCTTCTGACTAATCTTGTGCAAAATCACAGGTCAAATTACAGTCATTGCTGAAACCCGATTTTGAATCCATGGAGCATGTTTTCACACTGTCTGGAAAAACAATATTATCATCCCCAAAAAGTAATATAAATTCTTGCTTGCTCCATTCAATGCTATCATTGTCTATGGAGTCCATGAATAAATGCATATACTCATCCATCCATATGTGTATGGTCATTGGCTGTTTGGGGTTACCCGGACTACGGCTTGGAGTAAGCACCTCATTGGTTCTTTCGAGCTTTTTTAAAGTTGTTTCAGGTTTCAACTTTCTGTTACTTAAGAATTTGACTTGTGAGTGTTTCTGCCATTTCACACTGAGCTAATCGGAGGAAGGGCACTGAGCAAACTGATCTATGATATACAACATTAAGTATCCTGTTTTTTGCTTATTTTTACGAGTTATTTATAGCAGTTTTATTGTCTGCTGCATACTTTCCTAGCTAGTTTCACTGTGTGTGAGGCATTAACTGGAAATTTTCTAGATTTGTTAAGCATCTGTTTGGGTTTGTTTGTTCTGATTTCCTGCCAAGGAGTGTATCATATACCTTATTAGTTTGCAGTTAAAGCATTCTCTAGAGTCTTCTTGCTCCTTTATCTGTTTAAAACTTTCATTTAAAGGCTCACTGCTGCTTTTCTGCTGTGATAAACATTTCTGCAGTTTTGTTCTACCTAAGTAGTGTGGGTAGTTGTAGCATTGTTCATATTCAGGCTTGTGTTTTGGGCCTAGTTGTTTGTTTGTTGAGGCTGTGTGTCTGACCACATGTTCCAGGCCATCTTAGTTTAGCCAAAGCCATTTTTGCATTTCAAGTGAGAGGGAAGTGTTTATGGTCATTGGCTGATTGGGGTTACCTGGACTACGGCTTGGAGTAAGCACCTCATTGGTTCTTTCAAGCTTTTTTTAAAGTTGTTTCAGGTTTCAACTTTATGTTTCTTAAGAAGTTAACTTGTGAGTGTTTCTGCCATTTCACACTTAGCTAATCGGAGGAAGGGCACTGAGCAAACTGATCTATGATATATAACATTAAGTATCCTGTTTTTGCTTATATTTATGAGTTATTTATACCACTTTTATTGTCTGATACATACTTTTCCAACTAGTTTCACTGTGTGTGAGATATTAACTGGAGATTTTCTACATTTGTTAAGCATCTTGTTTGTTCTGGTTTCCTGCCAAGGAGTGTATCGTATACCTTATTTGTTTGTAGTTAAAAGCATTCTCTAGAGTCTTCTTGCTCCTTTATCTGTTTAAAACTTGCATTTAACGACTCACTGCTGCTTTTCTGCTATGATAAACATTTCTGAAGTTTTTTTTTCTACCTAAGTAGTGTGGGTAGTTGTAGCATTGTACATATTCAGGCCTGTGTTTTGGGCCTAGTTGTTTGTTTGTAGAGGCTGTGTGTTTGAGCACATGTTCCAAGCCATCTTAGTCTAGTCAAAGCCATTCTTGCATTTCAAGTGAAAGGGAAGTGTTTATGATCATTGGCTGATTGGGGCTACCTGGACTATGGCTTGGAGTAAGCACCTCATTGGTTCTTTTGAGCTTTTTTTTAAAGTTGTTTCAGGTTTCAACTTTTTCTTACTTAAGAAGTTAACTTGTCATTGTTTCTGCCATTTCACACTGAACTAATCGGAGGAAGGGCACTGAGCAAACTAATCTATGATATATAACATTAAGTATCCTGTTTTTTGCTTATTTTTACGAGTTATTTATAGCACTTTTATTGTCTGCTGTATACTTTTCTAGCTCATTTCACTGTGTGTGAGGTATTAACTGGAAAATTTCTACATTTGTTAAGCATCTGTTTGGGTTTTCTTGTTCTGATTTTTGTTTCCCACCCTCCCTCCTTATTGGTATCCTGCTCTTATACTTGGTGGCTTTGCAATTGCCCACCTCTACTGTAAGTTTGATCTGGGACACTCCTCTCAGTCTAGTGTCATTACCTCATTCTATCTAATACAGGGAGAACATTTGAGAAGGCCAGCCCACTTAGTTTCTTAACCTTGAATTATCTTCTGCTCCTCCTTTTTCCCATTCCATTTTACAAAAAAAAAAAATCTAAGCTTGTTTCCTGCCTTTCCTGTAAGTAGTCTAATCCAGGTACAGATTTGCTGTATCCAGGACTGTTTGTAAGTTGCTGAGTCCCCAAGCCTTTCTGTGTTGGAAGGAAGCCTTCTAGCTTATCAGTGAGAGTAGTAAGCACTAGGTAGCTTATCTAAAAAAAAAAAAAAAACACTTTATGCATTGCCACTTAGCTAGGGTTAAACTATTCCCGGTGCCATAAAGTCTGCTGTAGAATTTTCCCTTAGAACTAGCCAGATTTTTAGTTTTAGTAATCAAATCTGTTTTTTTTTTCAGCTCAGCACTTGTTCAGAACTCTTTGTAAGCACTAAATAAGCTACAAATTACTACAGCACTCAACATACCTCACTTGTCTAGAGAAAAACAGTTTTTAGTACTTAATAAATAAGCAGCTATCCAGGCATGCCTAGGGGTAAGCTCTCGGTGTTTTCTCCTGTCTACCTGATGAATTTGGGCATCTTGGGGCAATGCAGCAATTGCCTCATGTACACAGACAACCCTCACCTCATATCACCCAACACTACATTCTGTGAGAGATGCACTTATATAGGCAAACTGGAAGCAAAGCTCTCTTCACCCAAGACTGGACTAGACAGTCAAGAGGAGAAGGTAAACACTTGCACCACACCATACTCATTACATAGTCCCTCAAAACCTACACCACCAAAACACACACATGGAAACACAAAACACACCTACATTCGCGGAGGCTCTCAATTAAATTTTGCCTAAGCAATAGGGACCTCCAAAGCATTAACACAAGCAACCTCGACCCTCTCAACACAACCCAAATGATACATAGCCCACAAAATCAGTGTGCCACTCAGCCACAGCCCATAAGGCATAAAAATGTACCCAACACTCTAGTCATAGGTGACTCTATAGTCAGACACACTGATGGTCCACTCACCAGGCCAAACAAGGAGAAGGTTACTGTCAGCTGGCTGTTGGGTGCCAGGATCAGCCACATAATGCACACACTCAGGTCACTCCACAACAAGTACAAATATGATTCTGTCATTGTCCATGTTGGTGTGAATGACCTGAGATGTATCTCCCTGGACTACATGAAAAGAGACATGGAGGAGCTGTCTGATCATGTAGCCCAGGCAGGTATGACCCTAGCCCTGAGTAGTGTCTTGCCATCACCCAAAATTATACCACAGTACAAGGACAAAATGATTGAATTCAACAATTGGCTAAGCTTCTGATGTCATTCTAAGGGCATCCAGTATCTGTCTGCCTGGGATGACATGATCGACAGACCACGATGCTTTGGCAAAGATGGCCTGCACCTGTCGCCCTTAGGATTCTGGATACTGGCTAAGGCTCTTCCCACCCCTATATTGCCTTTTTTCAAATGACAAATTCACAACCGTAACAGGTACAAGCAAGCAATACCTGAGGGTAATGCTACTCAGTGCTAGAAGTCTAAACCTCAAAATGCACTCACTTGAGGCACTCCTTAAAATGGAACACATTGACATCTGTGCAGTGACAGAAACCTGGTTCAAGGCTCCAGAGAGCACCCCTGCATTACCAGGTTATAATTCATACCACACCTTTCGTCCACGTAACCTGGATGAAACACTAAAGGTGGAGACGTGTCCATATTCATTAAGGATATCCACACCTCCAGGCTAATTGCTCAACATAATGCATCCGATATTTTCCAAGTGCAACTAACTCTGGGCAAGACTGCAATCCAAATTGTAGCTTGCTACAGATCCCCCATCATGCCCCAGGATTCCCACTCCTCTTTTCCTGATACACTGAAAAATATTAGGGTATAACCTAACACCCTAACAATGGGCAATTTCAACTACCCCACCATTAACTGGGAAAACTACTCATGTACCAACTCTTTTGCTCAACGTTTTCTGGAATTCAAAAATTTCAATGCCTTGGATCAACTTATCCACACCGCCATCAGGGACAGCAATATCTTAGACCTGGTCATTACCAACATGGGCAACTGGTGTTCCACACCAGAGGTCAATTCCTTATTGGTCAGATCTGACCACAAGTTAATCACCCTAGACATCCATATCCTGCCCCCCATTAGGGAAACCGCCATAAAAAAATTCTCCAAAGCCAACTTCACACTTCTTAAGACAGAAGTAGCAAACTTCATGACACCCATGCAGATGGACAATAGAGGTATGACTGCTGAATCCTACACAAATGCACTTTAGAAGCACTTACGCAAGTACATGGATCGTGCAATCCCTAACAAAACCAAGATGCTATCCTCCAAAAAAAGGAAGCCAATCTGGTGGTACCCTGCCATGAATGAACTCAACAACAGAAGAAAGACACTTTTGCAAAAAAGAGTAAAATCCCATGATTGGAGGAACTCCCTAGTCAGCCTTAGTAAGAAGCTGAGATCCCTCATAAAATCCTCCAAAGCTAGTTATGAAAACAAAATCTCCATTAATTCTAAAGACAAAGACAAAGCATTCCATAGCTATGTCAAGAATCTCAATGGCAACATTCAGATCTGCTCTGAGTTATACCACAATGGCACTAAATATACAGAACCAACTGATATTGCCAACATCCTGGCAGATAGGTTCAGTGCTAACTTTACCCCCCCCCCCCTCACCCCCTGAAGGGCCCATCTCTATAACAGAAGAATGCAAAGTTCATGTAATCACAGCTGCACAGGTAAAAACCACACTCTCCAAAGCCAGGAACACAGCATCCATGGGACCTGACAATATCCCAGGCTGCATTCTACTTGAACTACAGAACTAACTGGCACCCCCACCTAAGTACCATGTTCAATCATAGCCTCACTTCAAGCTTTGTGCACACTGAATGGTGCACAGTGACAGTTATCCTAATCCACAAAGGGGGAGCCACCATGGACCCCAGGAACTACCACTGCATTAGCCTGACGAGCCTGGTCTACAAGGCTATGGGACGTATCATCATGGCACTTATAAGTAATGACATTTTTAATCTCCAAACTCTGGACCCTACCAAGTTCCAGCTTGTAAAAGCACATCATGTCTCCTAAACCTGATAGACTTCTTTGAAGCAGTCACCAAAGCCATAGATGAGTGTAAGGTGGTTCATACAGCCTATCTATGTCGTGCCAAGACTTTTGACACCATCCCCCACTCTGGAATTATAGATAAACTCACTAAACTAGGTATAAATCACTATGTCACAAGATTGGTTGCCAACTGGCCAACTGAGAGAACCCACACTGTAAAAGTAACAGACTCCAAATCTGACTTCAGACCAGTGACAAGTGGAGTACCACAGGGTTCAGTCCTGGGTCCTCTCCTGTTTGGTATCTACTTCTCTGAAGTACAGGCTAACACAGAAGGTCTTTGGGTAACAATAACTGCAAACTAGGAGCCATAATCGAAACTCCTAATGATGTGGACATCCTACAAAAGGGCCTCACTGAGTGTCAAAGCCATAGCCTCAAGCTCAATGTCAAAAAGTGCATTGTCATCCTTTTTGGTAAAAACTCTGTACCCATGAACTACCACATAGGTGGTAGTCTACTTAACATTGAAAGTGGGATAAGAGACCTTGGGACACAGGTGGACTGTAGTCTCCCCTTTGATAATTACATCACCACAGTAGTCAGGAAATCCTACGTGGCACACCTCATTACAAAAGGTTTCTCATCAAGGAAAAAAGAGGTCATTGTTCCCCTCTACTAGTCACTCATTTGACCCATTATAGAATACAGCACCCCTTTTGGTATGTACCTCACAAAACATCTACAACAACTGGAAAGGCCGCAGAAATTTATTTATTTCTTTATTTATCATTTGTTAACCGGGAAAGTCCGACTTGGAACAAAGCCAATTTTCAGCGGAGGCCTGGGGAGAAAGGCTCCAGATGCATGTCTTTGTAATGTGGGAGGAAACCGGAGCACCTGGAGGAAACCCACACGAATGCAGGGAGGACATGCAAACTCCACACAGAAGGCACCCCAGCTGAAAATCGAACCGGAGAACACAAAGAGGATTATCAGCCTCAAACAGATGCCCTATGCAGACTGTCTCAAAAAACTCCAGCTTTACTCCATCGTATATTGCCTACTCCGAGGTGATCTCTGCCTAACATCCAAAGCTATGTCAAACCCAGAGCTGCTGGACATGCTCCACTTAAAGAAATCCCAATCCCTCTGAGTTACATGTTCTAGGGACCTAAACCTTTTCACCACAATAAACAGAACATGTTGGAGGGATAGATTCCTGTCCCAGAGACTTCCCATACTCTGGGACAAACTACCTATCTATATCAAACAAAGCTCCTCATTTGCACTCTTCAAGAAAAATCTTGATGATTGGATGGGAGATAGGAAATTCACCCGAGGGATCACTTCTGTGGCTCTGCTTGACAGGGGCACAGGAGAATATTTTTTTTGGTTGGCAAAAGCCAGGGTACCTTTTTGGCAAGGCTTAAATAGGCCCTAGGGCCAATAGCCTAGTACCTACTTATGAACCTATGTACAGACTTCGACTCATCATCAGAAAAGGCCCCCTCCTTTCATGGGAGTGGTTCTGCATCGGCTTAGTTTCCTGACAATGGGCTGTGTCCCTACCCATTGTTGTCTGATATGTTTGATAGCTTCTCATGTTCCATGCAAATTTTATTGTCTCAAGTCCACTTCATCTCCAGTGGCTGCCTGTTTCTCATCTGTGCTATACTTGCCTCTGCTACAAGACAGCTCTATTTATTCAAACAGCTTTGCCACATGTTTGGCTATTGCTTCCAATCAGTATGTGAAAAAGATAAATATTGTATTTTTTGAATCTAAAATGAGTCCAAACACAGACAAAACCAGAGATGCAGGGGGATGGGGTAAAAGGGACTGGGGGGTAACGTATTTTAGTATATGCAATATTAAAACATTACCAGTGTCTAATTATGCAATTTTGCAGCAGACCCCAGAATAAAACGTAGTCTTCAAATGATTCACTCTTTTTTCCAGAAGGCAGAAGTGAGCAAAACCGGGCCAGTATACAGGAAGTTGAAGGACAAACTTAAAACTAAAAGCCAGGTTTTCCACAAGCCCTTCTACCCATCAGTATAAAATTATAAGAAAGTCACCAAAGCTTCCAAAGAATTACTCTAGCCATGGCATTTCATCATTTCCCCAGAATTTAGCATTCCTTTGTTCTAAGGAAAATCCACTGGACAAAATACTCCTCTTGTTTTTTTTTCTTCAAAGAATGATCTGACTGCTTTGCCAGCATCACTCTTCCTTCAGTCCAAATCTAGGACTTTTAAAATCTCCATGTAATTACAACACTACTCTACATTACTGTCCTCTGTTTATAGCTCAACCCTGTCATAGCTCTTGGACAGAGTTAATATTTTCTGTTCCAGCAGTCACTTATGGATTTCCATCCATGCCAAAGCATGACATATCTACGTGTGTGTGTGTGTGTGTGTGTGTGTGTGTGTGTGTGTGTGTGTGTGTGTGTGTGTGTGTGTGTGTGTGTGCGTGTGTGTGTGTGTGTGTATATCTGTAGCACTATACCTATATTGATATGGATATATTAAAATGTATATTGCATATTGTGTAATATTTCCAAAGTGACTTGTGCAGGGTTAATTTTTGTATTATTTTACCAAAGAAATTGAATGCATTAGCTACTTGACTGACAGCTACTGCTTGTAAAAAAGATTGTAGCTTATTCAGCAGAAATTCAGAGCATGAGTTCTTCAATCTGAGATTTAGTGTGAGGCATGCAGGGGGCTTACCTAAAGATCCAGTAATCACTGAGTTCCCTAGCTGATTCATGGCCCTTGGTGGACTTAACCCAGTGGCGTATCACTTAGTTCCAAGCTGGAACAAAGACCTGTTTGAGGCCTGCAGCTATGTGCTATTACATACAGCCTGCATCTTATATGGGCCATGAGAGCCTGAGACTGTTTAATGTAAACTTGGTTGAAATACTTTTAAGGACTAAAAACCTGCTTGCAATGTGCCATGAGCAATATTGCAAATGGTTTACGGGCAAAGTTGGGCAAACTTATGTTATTACTGACTAGGCTGGGCTAACTGATATTATTCCTACCTGCTGAAATGTTATAAAGAAACTGGGGAATTTTTAATGATACACCACCCAAGAGAAGAGAGACAGATCAAAATGTGTGAAAATATTGTCAGCCAGAGGCATTAAAATATTTATGGAGATAAGTGAATGATTACACAGGCTGTAACCAAGTGAAGAAAGATGTTTTTGCTAGGGCTAGCATAACTTCTGAAGTGCAAGCCAAAACACTTTATAACTGGAACTTAATGCTGATAAATTGGCATGAGCCTAAATGCATGACTCAAAACATATGCAAATCTCTGGATAGTGCGTGGTAACAACAGTAAAGTGTAAATGCAAGAATTTTATGGAGTAGACAGATGTAAACATGCATGGTCTAGTAATATAAGAAAATGGGTATCGCAGTGACCCCAAGAACGTTATTAGAATATTTATTAGCTAGAGGTACAACGTTTAAAACTGAATCTCCTCTTTCTAGGTTTAAAGCTACACTATGAAATGTGTCATCTTCTGTGAAACCAAAAGTAGCAAGTGATAAGATAACTGTTTTAAGTCTGGGGGAGGGGTCACAGGAATAAATTTAGTTCCACTAATACTGAAGAAAATTCTATTAGCAGAAATATGAGAACATGTAGCTGATCCTCTGGAGTTTGTCAAGACTACAGCTAGAATAATATATATATATATATATATATATATATATATATATATATATATATATATATATATATATATATCAATATTATGTAACTGTGTTACAACTAAGCTGTATACCTCTCAACCTCTTAGCCCAAGATCTCTGGAGAATGTATAAAATAAAGAGGGGATAAAGGCCCAAAATAGGGATACATTTTAAACACTGCTCTTATCAACCTAGAAAGTTGCTAGAACAACAGGATTTGTATTAAGATCACATTTTCTGAAGGATATGTAGTTTGAAAGTCAAATGTATATCATTATTTATTTCAGTTCTCAGTTATTTGCCAAAAACACTAATTTTATGAAAAAAAGATGAAAAACTATGAGGCAAAAATCTAAAAAATTAAGAGGTACGCTAAGCTGGTGAGATGTACTATATGACTTAAAGGGAGAGAAATTTAAGCCCTTTTAGATTATATAAGCATTATTTACATTTCTCAATGGCCCCCAGATGCACGTGCACACATACACTCACACACACACACACACACACACACACACACACACACACACACACACACACACACACACAAAGATATACACACACATATATATATATATATATATATATATATATAAAGTATATATGATTAGCAACAGGCCAAAAGAGGAAGTAATATACATTTGTAGTAACAGAAAGGAATTTCCCCCTCAAAGATACAGAATTTCAAACAATCCTAGTAAAACATTTATATTCTCTGACTGTAAACTCTGATTTTACTCATGATGCCATATCAGCAAAAGATTTATCTGTCTTAGAGCTTTGTAGAATATGTGATCACCAGGCTGGTACACTTATTAAGAAAGAAGTATAATAACAGCTTGATGTGCCCACTGAATATAAGAATGAAAGAAGAGTAAGACAGTGACATTCACATATAGCTCCATATTCAAAATCAGAGGAAATGAGTTAGCATGCAAACTATAAAATTATGTGGAATCTGGTTGTGGTTAGACACTGGAAAGGATGCTGTATGCTACTGGAAACCTGGTCTAGTCATTAAGCATGGGGAACAAAATACTGTAAGAGATATCATAGCAACTGAAGATGAACTGATAGAAAACTCTGATGTAAGAATCAGCAACAGATACAGGTCTACACAAAAAGTGTTAGCACAGAAACAGGGAAGAAATAGAATAGGTAGAAATAGGTCAGTTAGGGAAAATGTGAGTACTAAAAGTGAGATAGGTAGGAAAATGTAGAGTTGTAAACCACTTTCTGTTAATATTAAGCAGAAAACTCAGGTAAATGTGAACTCTAAGAAACAGGTATCTAGGATGAAGGAAATAAGTCAAATTGAATGTAAATTTGTTCTAAGATACCATTTGCAGATGGAGTGCAACAGGGAGAGAAAGAAAAGAAAATGATAGGTTGTGGTCCACTACAAAGCAAGGCAGAAGGAGAACAGCCTAAAAGAAAAGAAAGCACTTAAAAAGCTAGTTAAAATAGCAGAAAAAGTACAGACAAATATGACCTTTGTTTAGAATTATACTGTCACAGGAAAAACATGGAAGAAGTTGCAGAACCAGTGATTTGGGGGAGGAAGCTATTCCATCTACCTGAAGACAAGCTTGTGAAGAAAGTAACCCTGTATTGGTGAATGTATAGGTAAGGTACCTAAATGCTAAAACTGCTTAGTGGGAAGATAACAGTTTAAGCAGTAAAAAAGAGAATGTAACCAAAGCTTTAGGGAATGTTAGCAACAGAATGTTCTCATATCTTCTTACTCTTATTTTAAGTTGAAAGATGACCTCTTCTATAGAGTAAGTAAAGGCTGGAAGGAACTTCTACATCAATTGACATCTTTAAAACCTTATAGAATACTTTTAATGAGGATAGCCCACAGTCATGCATTAAGAGGTTGCAGGGGTGGAGGTGGGTTAGTGGATAAAACTGTAGCAAGAAAGAGATATGCAGTTTCCATGCTTCATAGGTTCATAGGTTCAGAGGTTGATACTAGGCTATCTGCCCTAGGGCATTTACAAGCCTAGCCAGAGTGTGTTTGGCTTTCGCCACCCTTCTTAGATTAGTTGACTGTGCCTCTGTATAGTAGGTCACAGAAGATAGCCCATTTAAGGTTAGTTTACCGTGCCTCTGTCTAGCAGTGACACAGAAGAGATCCCAGGGGTAAATTTACGATCTCCCATCCAAACGTCAAGATTCTTCTTGAAGAGGGTCATTGAGGGGCTCTGTCTGACATGGATTGGGATTTTGTTCCAGAGTGAGGGGAGCCTCTGGGATATGAATCTGTCCCTCCAGCATGTTCTATTTATTTCTGTGCTGAGGTTTAAGTCACTGAAGCGTGTAGTTCTCATGGATTTGGATTTCTTGAGGTGGAGCATGTCCATTAATTCTGGGCTGGACATGGATTTATACATCAGGCACAGATCACCTCTGAGTAGGTGGTAATCAACTGAGTAGAGCTGGAGTTTCTTTAGCCTAACTGTGTAGGGCATCTGTTTGAGTCCCTTGATCCTCTTGGTTCATAGGTTCATAGGTTCATAGGTCCATAGGTTGGTACTAGGCTATCAGCCCTAGGGCCTATACAAGCATAGCCATAACAATTTCCTGGCTATTTCTTCCCACATTATTTACTTTCCTGGACCCCTGTCTAGCAGGGCGACTGACGTGATCCCTGGGGTGAATTTCCTTTCTCCCATCCAATCGTCAAGGTTCCTCTTGAAGAGGTCCAAAGAGGCACTCTGCCTGACATGTATGGGCAATCTATTTCAGAGTCTGGGGAGTCTCTGGGTCAGGAACCTATCCCTCCAGCATGTTTTGTTTATTGTGATGACAAGGTTTAGATCCCTGGAGCGTGTAGCTCTGAGGGATTGGGATTTCTTTAAGTGTAGCATGTCCAACAGCTCCGGGTTTGACATGGCCTTGTATGTTAAGCAGAGATCGCCTCTGAGTAGACGATATGCGACAGAGTATAGCTGGAGTTTTTTAAGGTGGTCAGCGTAGGGCATCTGCTTTAGGCCTATGATTCTTTTAGTGAGGTATTTCTGAGGCCTTTCCAGTTGTTGCAGATGTCTTGAGAGGTACATACCAAATGGGGCGTTGTATTCTATAATGGGTCTAATGAGGGATGAGTACAGTGGGACAATGACCTCCTTTTTTCTGGATGCAAAGCCCTTCATAATGAGGTGTGCCACATAGAAGGATTTCCTGACTGTTGTGGCAATGTGGTTATCGAAGGTGAGACCACTGTCCACCTGTGTCCCTAAGTCTCTTATCACACTTTCTGTGTTTAGTGTACTGCCACCTATATGGTAATTCATGGATACATGTTTTTTCCCAAAGGAGATAACAATACATTTCTTGGCATTGAGCTTGAGCCCATGGCTCTGGCACCAAGCATCTGTTTCTGTAAGGCCCTTTTGTAGAGTATCCACATCATTTGGGGATTCAATAATGGCTCCCAGTTTGCAGTCATCTGCAAACTTTGTTAGCCAGAGTCCCTTAGTGTTGACCTGTACTTCAGAGAAGTAGATGCCAAACAAGAGCGGCCCCAGGACTGAACCCTGAGGTACTCCACTTGTCACTTGTCTGCAGCTGGATTTGGAGTCGGCTACTTTTACAGTGTGGGTTCTATCAGTAAGCCATTTAGCAACCCATTGGGTGACATAGGGATTAATGCCCAACTTAGTAAGTTCATCTATGATTCCAAAGTGGGGGATGGTGTCAAAGGCCTTGGCAAGGTCTAGATAGGCTGTGTGGACCACCTTACCCTTGTCCATGGCTCTGGAGACTGATTCAAAGAAGTCAATCAGGTTCAGGAGACAAGATCGGCCTTTCACAAACCCAAACTGGGTGGGGTCCAGGGTTTGAAGGTTGCCAATGTCTTTGTTTATAAGTTCCATGATAATACGTTCCATGGCCTTGCAGATAAGGCTTGTCAGACTGATGGGACGGTAGTTTCCAGGATCCAAGGTGGATCCCCCCTTGTGGATTGGGATAACTGTAGCTCTGCGCCACTCAGTGGGCACGAAACCTGAGGTGAGGCTATGATTAAACATGGCACTTAGGTGAGGTGACAGTTCATATTGTAGTTCATGTAGTACACAGCCTGGGATGTCATCTGGTCCCATGGATGCTGTATTCTTGGCTTTAGAGAGTGTGTTTTGTACCTGTGTGGCCGTTATTACTGGAATTTGGCAAGCTTCCGGTATTGAGATGGGCCATTTAGGGGGTGAGAGGGGGGTGAAGTTGGCACTGAATCGATCTGCCAGGATATTGGCAATATCCTTCGGATCAGTATATTTAATACCATTCTGTTTTAGCTCAGAGCAGATCTGAACATTGCCATTTAGATTCTTGACATAGTTATAGAATGCTTTGTGGTTGTCTTTGGAATCTTTGGCAATTTTATTTTCGTAACTAGCTTTGGAGGATTTTATGAGGCATCTCAGTTTCTTACTGAGGCTAGTAAGGGAGTTTTTTGCATCCTGGGATTTTCCTCTTTTCTGCAAAAGTTTCTTTCTTTTGTTGTAAAGTTTGTTTATGGCAGGGACCACTAGATTGGCTTCCTTTTTTTGGATGAGAGCATTTTGGTTCTATTTGGGATGGCACGATTCATGCATGAGTGGATATGCTCGTACAGTGCCTTAGTGTAGGATTCAGCAGTTGAACTTTCAGTTCCTGTCTGCATGGGTGTCATGAAGTTTGTCACTTCTGACTTGAGTAGCATGAAGTTGGCTTTGGAGAAGTTTTTTATGGTGGTTTCTTTACTGGGGGTGGGGTACTTTTGGGGTCTTGTTAGTTGTAGCAAGCGTCGGGTAAGGTACATCCCAAATGGGGCATTGTATTCAATTATGGGCCTGATGAGTGATGCGTACAGAGGCACAATGACCTCTCTTGATCTAGATGTAAACCCCTTCATGATAAGGTGGGCTTTATAGAATGTCTTTCTAACCACTTTTGTCAAAGGAGAGATTGCAATCTACTTGGGTCCCCAAATCCCTAATTACTTCTTCCGTACTTAATGGATTACCACCTATGTGGTAATTTGTGGGCACTTTGTTTTTCCCAAAGGGGATGACTATGCACTTTTTGGCATTTAGCTTTAGGCCATGGCTCTGGCACCAGTTATCTGTCTCTGTGAGACCTTTTTGGAGGATGCTTGTGTCAGCCGGTGAGTCGATTATGGCCCCCAGTTTGCAGTCATCTGCAAACTTTGACAGCCATAGTCCTCCTGTGTTAGCCTGTATCTCAGAGAAATATATACCGAACAAGAGAGGTCCCAGGACTGAGCCTTGTGGGATGCCACTTGTAACTGGTTTAGAGTCTGACATGGCACCTGCAATTCTGACCATGTGGGTTCTATCCCTAAGCCAGTTTGCAACCCATCTTGTGACATAGGGGTTGATATTTAAGCTGGTGAGCTTATTTATGATGCCCGAGTGGGGTATTGTGTTGAAGGCTTTTGCAGGGTCATGCTTAGAATGCTAGAAAACCACACCCCATCCTGGCATTTAATGCTCCACTAATCACAATACATATTGTAGTGACACCATTTGAATGTATTGCTATTGACATTGTAGAGTTACTAGTAAAATCTATCAGTGGGCATCAATAATAATGGACTATGGTACAAAGTTTCCAGAAGTAGTGTCATTATAGAAAGCTAGGATAAGGCTGTAACCAGAGAACTGGTACTGTTTTCTACCGCGTGAGTAACCCTAAGCAGAAACTTACTAAACAAGAAATACCCTTTATGTCAAGCACAGTGCATCAGTTATGCCAATGCTTTAAAGTCAAGCAGATGAAGACCACAGGCTACCATCCACAGAATGATGGATTAGAAGAGAAGTATATTATTTATTTTTTAATATATTTATTAGAGATTTTTGCCATGTAAACGGGGTGGTCCTAGGACCATTTTCAGCAATGACCTAGGCCTTAAAGGCAGAGACAGCACACAAACAAATTGCATGCATAAACCACGTGGCATAGAGAAACAACAGCAAAATAGTGATGATATACAAGAAGTAAAACTAAAGAAACTATTATAATTGATGGAAGCATAGTTAGTCAGACCAAATATTTGGACAACAGTCATCTAAGAAAGTAACATGCATATTATGATGGGCAGCAGAGAAGCATATTTATGCACAAATATTTCCATACAGAATCTTCTGACAAAGAATGAAAAAAATTGTGATTGTTTCTGAGCTGATATGTCGATCCAAAGAAGATTATAAAACAGTTAGTGCCTCACTTCCCAAAATTGATAACAACTGGGCACAAAATGCATGAAAAAACAATTACAAATAGAATGGTTTGAGGAAGTAAACTGGATGACGTTTGTCAGTCAGCATCTCTAAAGCTTTTTATTTTAATAATATCTTTAGAAGTTCCTGGATTACTTAAGATTTTCAGTATTTCTAGTAGTTTCAGGAATAGCTAGCTACCTGCTGCAATTTCATTAAATGTCCATTCATAGGTTGATAGCATAAAAGATTGCCTTAGCAAATGAATACTGTCAGTATTCTGAGAAAGTATCATTAATTTTGAACATACACTTTGTTTGTAGAAGAGACAGTTTATGTGATGGAGATTTGTTTTTATTTGCACAACTCTTTGACACCCCAAAATTGTTGTGGTGAAGAAAATTTGGGGGCATTCCAAGTGTTGTAAGAGCCTAGTTAAGTACATGCCAAATGGGGCATTGTACTTAATTATGTGCCTGATAAGAGCTGATTAGAGTGGTACTACAATTTCATCGGAAGGTGATAACATACCCTTGCTTATGAGTTCGGCAGCACAGAATGATTTTCTTACTATCTTGGCTACATGTTGGTCAAAGACCAGATTACTGTCTACATATGTTCCCAGATCCTTATCTATCAGATCAACTCTTAGAGGTGTTTTATTGATAAAATATTTCGCTTGGGAGGATGAATTCCAAAAGGGTACTACAATGCATTTCTTTGTTTTGAGTTTTAATCCATGGCTGTGACAAAAGTTATTTATTTGAGTAAGATCCTCTTGTAGGATGTAGGTGTCATGGGGGATTCATTGATAGCTCTCAGTTTACAGTAATCTGTGAACTTTGTGAGCCAGAGGCATTTGACATTAGCCTTGACTTCTGAGAAGTAGTTGCCAAACAGGAGCAGGCTAACAGGACCTGTTTCATGTTTATAGTTGGGGGGATATGCTAGAAGGGATTTCACAGGGGGTAGTTAGGAGGAGTGGGGAGTGAAGTTAGATATAAATTTATCAGATAACGGATTCACTATGTCACCTTGCTTAGTGAAGGTTGTGCCATTTACCACCAGTTCTGCACACTACTGAGTGTTACCATTAAGGTTCCTAATGAGACTGAAGAAGACTCTGTGATTGTCGTCAATCTGGGAGTCTATCCTGACCTTGTTACCGGCCTTGTTCAACTTTATTAGACTTTTTAGTTACTTGTTTAGTTAAATCAGAGAGCTCTTCTCTCTGTGAGAGATATGCTTTCTGATTTTAGCAATTACTTTTTTTGTCTTTTGTTATATACCCTGTTAAGGTAAGGATTAAATCAGTGGCGTTTGTTTTTTGTGTTAGAACTAGGTTTACTTCTGATAGGTACAGCAGCCTCGATGCAGCTATTTACATGTTTGTACAGGGTTTCTGCAAATAAATTCTGCATAGTTATGTGTTCTCAGGGTTTGGGGGGCCGTAAGTCCAGGAAAGAGAAGCAATGATAACATTTATCACATTAATGCACTGAAGCCACAGAAAGAAGCAGAAAAACTGTGGTTTGTTTGTAAGCCAAACTTCATACTGGAGAGACATCTGAACTGCAGCACATTCAGGCAGGAAACAGGAAATGACTGTTACTCTTATAGCCACAATTTATATACAATTTTGGTCTCTGTTTGCATTTTAACTTTGTGAAATTGGCAGGATAAAAAAAAGTAAACTATGTTCTGTGTAGGACTTCAATATTTTTTCATTTGGACTTATAAACCTGGGATATTTCTCAGGCATTGACTATTAAGGATGCTAGCATTTGTGCACTTTTCATATTGTATCTGTTCTGACACTTCAGTTATTGTTTCCATCTGGGCCCTTTGCAACTCTCTGTTTAGAGGACGTATATGACACATTGCTCAGACAGGTTAAAGAAATGTTTCATTTATCCACTGACCACAGTGATACAATCTTCATTTCATCTGCTATTTAAAGCTGGGAAATGCCACCCCCCCCCTCCCCGGTTGTAGAAAGAAGTAATAGTGCAAAAATACCCACAAAAACTGGCAAGCCAAAAAGACCAATAAAGATGGTAGAGTAGACTGTTGTGGATGAGAAAGAAATTAAGCATTCTTACTATTATGCAAGAAAACCAGGATTTCTATATAGATGATATTCAAAAAGATTAAGCGAGAAATTAGAAGAAAGAAAAATAATTGCACAAGAAAAACTGTCAAAAGCTTCAAATGCAAATGTATGTTCATTAATGAAATAGATGCATTAAAAACATTATATAAACCAAAAAACTTTGGGCCATTTGGAAAAAGAAGTGACAGAGGAGGTTTGAAAATATAAAGAACAAAACCTAGAGATTTTTGAAAGGTATAAAAAAAGAAACATGGAAATGGAAAAGGAAAACAGGTCTGATATGGTGCAATATTTATGCAAAGGAGAAAGACAAACTAATCAATACAAGAATGCAGCACCAAAGATGTTTGAAAAGAAATACAGGCAAAGGCATCCAGATATGGAAAATTTCACAACAGAAAAAATAGGATCACAAAGGGGGAATGCAGAACAGAAGATTATTAAAGTAGAAGTTAAACAAATAGAAGCTGAAGTTATGGAATACCTACAAAGTGAAGGATGTCTAACTCCAGTTATGTCACAACATGATGGAGCAATGAGCTCGCAAATTTAGGAGAAACAGGTGGAGTGGGAGACATCTGAAACAAAAGAAAGATAAACACCACCAAAAAAAGATGAAATAGACACATTTTGGAGAAATATCTATGAAGACCCTGATGAACATAAAAAAATGCTTAATGAACAGAAGAAGTAAAAGAAACTGTCAGAAGTAAAAAATGAACAAGATACGAAATGGGATGAAGTAATGGCCAAAGAAATTGAAAGAAAAATAAGAAAAGCTCCTAACTGGAAAACCCCATATCCAGATGCAGTACCTAACTTCTGGCTGAAAATATTAACATCTTTACATGAAGAATTAACCCTGGGTAGGAAATACTTATATGTGCATCCAGAAAAGACAGCAACCTGATTAACAAAAGGAAGAACAATACTCCTCCTAAAGTCTGAAACCAAAAGTGATCCTAAAAACTATAAACGAATAACTTGCCTTCTGATGATACATAAACGACATAGTGGAATTTATGCTGACAGAGTTATAGTTATTTAGAAGAAAACTCTGTCATGGCAACAGAGCAAAAGGCTAACAAAAGAAGATAATATAGGACAAAAGATAATTTGTTGCAAAATAAAGTCATAAGAGAGAATTGTAAAAAGGGGAAGAATCTAAGTATAACATGGATTACAAAAAAGCATTGACAACATTGCACAGTCATGGATAAAAGAGTGGCTTAAAAATGCAGAAGATACACTGCACATTGATGAATTACATTACAGTGACCACAAAATAGTGGCAAACCACTTTGCAGTTAAGCCATGATGAGGGTCAAATTATTATCCCAGGGATAAAAATTCAAAGGGGAATATTGCAGAGTAACTCTTTGTCCCTGCTGCTCTTATTTTTCTTGCACTTAACCCATTAAGTGGTCTACTTAACAGATTAGATCATGGTTACAATTTGGCTCCTATAAAAGAACAAAGTGTAAAGATTTCTCATCCTCTTTTTGTGGATGATTTAAAATTGTGTAGTTCATCAAATGAGGAGCTGAAAGCACAACTGCAAGTGGTCAAAACTTTATAAGATGATATAAGAATTTAATTTGGTCTCGATAAATGTGCAAAAGCAACATTTAAAGCAGGAAAACTGCAGCACCAAGAAAATATCAGATTGGGATAAGAATGTGATATAAAGGAACCTGAGCAGGAGGAAGTACATAAATATTTGGGAAATGGTGAAGGATTGACAATAGAACATGAACAAATGTGAACAAACTTAGTAAGCAATATTTTAGAAGACTAAAATTAATAAATGCATTGACATCTAGGAACAAAGTCCAAGGTATTAACCGATTTTCTCTTCCTGTTGTAAATTACAATTTTGGTTTTAATTGACTGGCCCCAAAAGATATTGGAGCAGTTGGACAGGAAAACAAGATAAACACTTCATACCTATAATATATAAAAATCAGTGTACCAAGATTATATATTTGTCATTCTAAAGGAGGTATGCACCTCCTTGAAATTGATTACATGTATTGATCTGCAATCATAGGAATGCAAACATATCTACTGACTTCACCAGATCCAAACATAATGAAATTTTAAAACATGAAGGGGAGAAGCCTAAGATGACTTCACTGCTTACTTTAGCAGAAGCATGTTAGTACAAAGTGGGAATGGAAAAATAAAAACAGAAGTAGGCAAAAATCAGGCAGGAAATTAATGTGACAAAAAAAACAAACAAACAAACAAAAGAATGTGTGTAAGGAGAAGGAACCGATGAGAAGGCAAAAAATGTGGAAAATGCATAAATGCATTTGCAAGTGCAGAAAACTCCTGGAACAAGCTCATGTTCATCAGGTGATCTGATGCAGGAATGGTTAAGGAAAGTTGAATTTAAACCAAAAGATGAAAGATTAATATTGACGGCCCAGGATAGTGGGCTATGTACACAATGGTTTACAAAGTCCATTGAACATGTGGGAGAAACAGATGAATACAGGTTCTGTAAAAACAGAACAGGAAACAGTCACACATCTTGCTGCTGGGTGAGATACAATAATGGCAGAAGGCCTGTATAATGAAAGGCATAATAATGTCACAAGACTGTTGCAATGGGGATTGTGCAAAATTGCAATAGTGAAGTAGCCGCCGAGCACTAGAAACATGAGTCACAAAGCATTATAGACAATGATGAAGGTTATGTCACATGGCATCAACCGTTACCAATAGTTCAAAAAATAGATGTGAGAAAATTTGATATAGTAATGTCTTTCGGCTATTCCCGGTTAGGGGTCGCTACAGCGGAACTCCGGTCCGCTAATGACTGGCAGTGGATTTTTATGGTACCAAGTTGCCAGCCTGACGCCCAATCTTCAAAGAAGGTTCATCCATTCATGCACGCACCTACCTGCATGTCTTTAATGTCACTCGACCGTGGGGAGAACATGCAGACTCCACACAGAAAGTGCTATAATAGTCCAAAAAAAGAAGACAGAGTAGCATTGATCATTTAAATTGCTACACCATGTAATTACAGTGTCATACATATGGAGAGACACAAAGTCATAAAATACCAGGATTTGCATGCAGAAATCTGAAGGCAATGTGGAAGAAGGATTCCCAGACATTTTCAATAGTAGTAGGAGCAATGGATCTCATAAAAAAGAATTTACAGTCATATTTAGGTATGCTGCCACTACATATATCTCCATATGAATTGCAAAAGGAGTCAGTTCTGGGCACATTGCATGTGTTGCAAAGAATATGTTTAGCTAACATCAAAGATTGAAACAATACTAATTTCATGAACTTTAATCATACTTTTACTTAGGAATGGGGTTCATTCCCATCATGGCATTAGAAACCCAAAAGGAAAAAATAAAAACAAGAATGTGCCAACTGCATGAATTGTGCACTTGTCAACATATATGTTCCATGACATGAAAGACATGTCCCATCTGCAACATTATGTCTAGGTCTTCATTATGGGCTCAGTGATCTGGGTTTACACCCAGACAACAGAGAGTGTCTCACCTACTCTGTTATACCCAGGTCTCCCCTGGATCTCACGGATTTTGTGTTATAGATTTATAGGTTTATAGATTATTATCCAGAGTTATAGGTTGAAAGCATTTTGAAAAAAATGACTCTGTGAAATTTGGAATAAAAGTTTCATTCTTAAACCAGTTATCTAGAAATTTCTTGAAATTAGTCAAATTGTCTGAAAATCTAATAGTGGATTGTAACGTGTTCCTAATTTTTGGGATAACAATAGAAATACAGTTGCGCCTCCAAGAAGAAGGATGCTTGGGGAATAACAAAATTGATGTTTCTGTGTTTAAATGTCAAGATATTATTACATATGCTATGTTAAGCATTGATTGTCATTAAATGTTTTGAATGTTAATATGTCTTTCTATCTAAATATCTATAATGGAATGAGTACAAATTTAATTTACTACATCTCTCAGGGTAATCCAAGCCTTTAACAGATAGGATATGCTTAGTGAACTGTTATTGTGCAAATGTCAGCCAATGCAATTATCTGGATAAATGTAGAAGGTGTTGTTGTACTCAGTCAAATGTATATGTGAGACATTAAAGTTGGACCAGATGACACTTGGCCCTGAAAGATAAAGATTTTAGCATAACACCATGGCAATGCATAGCCTTACTTTTGTTTGAGGTAACAAGCTGATCAAAGGCAAATTTATTTTTGATAATAACACCTAACTCTTTAAAATCCTTAGCTACTACCAAGGCAGCATTGCTCAGAAATATGATTCTAAAAGGACAAATTTGTCCGACAAACCGAATCCTGTTTGCCTAACCTGAGAAAGAACATAATCATTAGCCCACATACTAAAGTCAATTAACACTTTTTGTATGCTTCTTAACAGGATCACTGTATTGTACTAAAAGATCTAGCTTGTAATCATAAGTGTATTTATTTACCGAAAATGAATGATTTAACAAGGTTGTAGAAAAAAACTAAATTAAGCAAAAGTGGTCCCAACACTGAACCCTGAGGTACATCTTGAAGTGTGGGTAAATAGTCATAATAAGACTGCATGACAGCAAGCTACTGTGATTGACCAGTGAGTGATGCCACTATACAGTTACTGAGGAAAAGATTAAATCTATACTACTCTATATTTATATTCAGCTGTTCCTCGTAGAGTACTGTATCCAAGTCTCCAGCTGGGGCTCACAGAGCTGGGGTTACTCTAAGTACTCTATATTTATATCCAGCTGTTCCTCCTAGAGTACTGTATCCAAGTCTCCAGCTGGGCTCACAGAGCTGGGGTTACTCTACGTACTCTATATTTATATTCAGCTGTTCCTCCTAGAGTACTGTATACAAGTATCCAGCTGGGCTCACAGAGCTGGGGTTACTCTAAGTACTCTATATTTATATTCAGCTGTTTCTCCTAGAGTACTGTATACAAGTCTCCAGCTGGGATCACAGAGCTGGGGTTACTCTAAGTACTCTATATTTATATTCAGCTGTTCCTCCTAGAGTACTGTATCCAAGTCTCCATCTGGGGACCCAGAGCTGGGGTTACTCTAAGTACTCTATATTTATATTCAGCTGCTCCTCCTAGAGTGCTGTATCCAAGTCTCCAGCTGGGCTCACAGAGCTAGGGTTACTCTAAGTACTCTATATTTATATTCAGCTGTTCCTCCTAGAGTACTGTATCCAAGTCTCCAGCTGGGCTCACAGAGCTGGGGCTACTCTAAGACAGCAGATTGTGTTTCACTCAAAGCATTATATCTCGGTCTCTACTTAGGGCTCACAGATCTAGGTTAGACTCAGGTAACAGAGTGTGTTCCATCTAGGGCATTATATCCAGGTCTCCACCTGGTGTTCCAAAAGTTAGGATAGCTCTACCTAAAACATTATTACAGATCTGGGGTTACACTCAGACAGCAGAGCACATTTCATCTAGAACACTATACAGAGGTCTCTGCCTGGTGCTCACAAAGCTGGAGTTACATTCAGACAATGGAGTGTGTTCTCACCTACAACATTATATCTAAGTCTTTATAAACTTAAGTGAAGGGGCACAAATACATCCATTGTGTCCCTTATTATAATTTTGTATATTATTTGCCTCCTTTTAGGTATATGTGCCATACATGCTTATATTTTAATTTTATAATTATTGTGTACCACATCTCAAACTTTTTCCCCAGAACTCCTATGAAAAAAGGTGTTGTCTAGCTGAACTTTCCCAATAAGCAAAGGAAATAAAAAAATATGGGGTAGATAATAATATGGGTTGACAATGCAGATGTTTTATGAGAGTGTGATATTATACACACTGTAATGTTTCTGTCTCTAGGTGCATTATCCAGATGACAACAATAACAGGAAAGTCATACTTCTGTTGATCATGTTGTTACCCTTTTCCATTTATTTGTATATTATTTACATTGTACTAATCTGCCCCCTTTTCCATTTATTTGTATATAATATACATTGTGGTAATCTTCCCCCTTTTCCATTTATTTGCGTATTATATACATTGTGGTAATCTGCCCCCTTTTTCATTTATTTGTATATTATATACATTGTGGTAATCTGCTTGTACCATCTAAAATGTTGCTGTCTGTAATGCAGGATGCATTCCTAATAGGCCTTTAAATCAATTTATCTGTCTACAATACACATGTGAAACAATGCTGCACATAAAAAATAAGTGACTTTTCTTCATTCATTCTTTAACTGATATTGGTAACTAGTTTCTGCTTCCTTGTATTTAATGCCTGTGCATGTATACATATAGGAACATTCAAATTATAGTGTGTGTGTGTGTGTGTGTGTGTGTGTGTGTGTGTGTGTGTGTGTGTGCGTGTGTGTGTGTGTGTAGTATTCACATACACACACACACACACACATTGCATGCAACATGGATTATATGTAACAGCTAGGTGTATATGTCTTTCTTAAGATGTTATTTGTTAGAATACTTATGTATTGAGTGTTTGCAGTCTGGACTTGAACTCTTGGTTTATGAAGTATTTTATAAGGTATATTAGGTATTTTTTCAGTTCATGGTTAAACGTGTAATATACTGAGTCTGCAAATTATGCCATTATTGGATGTTTTCTAGTGTTATCTATATTGGCTGAGACAAGTGGTGTGGTCTGAGGATTTCAAGTCTGCAAGGATTTCTAGAAGTGGTTGAGAGCAAAATTTGAAACTGCAATTGTTCCAAATCAGTCTGATAAAGTTAATGATTTTTCTGCTTTGAATTTTAATTCAAAGTTTTAGGTAGATACAAGTTAGTAGACTTTTACAACCTTAGTCAATAATCAGAGATCAGAATCAAACCCTATACCTTGCATTATGTCAACACATTTTGCACTTTAGGAAGCCTTTACAGATCTTTGAGATGACGAATCAGATGGGTAGCAGTACAAGATACTCACATTAAGTAAACATGCCATCTTTGCAGTCATAAAACAGACACAGAGGCTTTAAATAGGTAAGGTTATCAGAATGTTTTCTAAAACTGATGCAGTTATTCTCCACGTAGATATACAGTAGAATATCGATATAACAGCTGTTAATGTTGCACGACTCAGGAAAATGTAATCAGAACAGCATAAGTTTAATTAATTGCTGCTTACATTTTGAGTAACACTGTTATAAGATGCAAAGCGTATCCAGCTACTGAGGGACTTTTTGAAAATCTGCAAAATAAAATGAATGTGAGGAGCAGTAGTAAGTAAATAAAATGCAAATAAATAAACCAGAATGGAGTGTGAATGCATTTAAATAGACCAAATAAGTAAATAAAGGTGCAAACTGAACAGAGTGTGAATTCATTCAAATAGAGCAAATCAGTAAATAATAGTGCAAACCAAAACAGAGTGTGAATGTATTCAAATAGACCAGATAAGTAAATAACAGTGCAAACCAGAACAGTGTGAATGCATTCAAATATACCAAATCAGTAAATAATAGTGCAAACCAGAACCGAGTGTGAATGATTTTAAATAGACCAAATAAAAAATAATAGTGCAAACAAGAACAGAGTGTGAATGCATTCAAATAGACCAAATCGGTAAATAATAGTGCAAACCAGAAGTGAGGGTGAATGCATTCAAATAGACCAAATCAGTAAATAATAGTGCAAACTAGAAGAGAGTATGAATGCATTTAAATAGACCAAATCAGTAAATCATGCCTATTCCTTGACCTTTCTAAATCCTTTGACACTGTCTCTCACCCACTCCTCCTAGATAAACTCACTAACTTAAATTTCTCTCCCCCTACTATCTCCTGGTTCTCCAGCTATCTCTCAACCCATCAGCAATCAGTTAAATAGCTCGCTGCTCTATCCTCCCCTTTCACTGTACAAATGGGAGTCCCCCAAGGGTCCATACTTAGGCCACTACTCTTTAATATTTTCACCAACTTGCTCTACTCCTCTTGTCCCCAGTCATCTCTTGTGCAATATGCTGATGACTCAACTGTTATAACCATTGCTGACAACCCATCTGACCTCCATTCAGCTACCCAGGCATCCTTTCACACCATTGAGACTTGGCTTAGTGATAACAAACTAATACTTAATCCAAAAAAAACTAAGCTCCTACTCTTCCCCCCTAAAAACATCACCACACTCAAAAGTACATTTACCATCTTATGCTGCAACAACACTATCATCTCAGCTGAATCGAGTACTAAATTGCTAGGTGTTACAATAGATGATCAGCTTAAGTTTGATCTCCATATTACTAACTCGGTAAAAAAAAACTCATCAAAAACTAGAACACCTTTTCCATAGCAAGAAATACTAAACTAACAATGCTCGAATAACTCTCTCCCATGCTTTATTACTCCCAACACCCTTGTATAGCTGCCACATATTCACAAACCTAAATTCTACACTTATTTCCAAGCCTGAAACTACCTATAATAAGATTGCCAGATTTGCAGCTAACCAAACCTACAAGTCACACCACTGCTTAGCAATACAGCAACTAGACTGGCTAGAATTCCCTCAGCTGCTTCAACTATACCAACTATAACTCATTCACTCTATCCTCTACCTGCCCTCCTTCTGCCCCAGCCTCTTCACTATCATATCCAAATATTCCCCTGCTAGAATGCTACGCAGCTCAAATCAAGAATTATTAGACATCTACAAAACCAAAACCAAAATAGGCTGCCTTCTCTATAACTATAACCCAGCTACATCCTGGAACCAACTCCCCTTGGAAATAAAATCCCTCCAGCGTAGCAAAAGTTTCAAATTAGCCACAAGGAAATACCTAAAAACAAAATGGTCTTGCCACTGTAGCCAACCACCCTGAAACCACCATCCTTTCTCCTATTTTGCCACCTCCCTCTTAATGTACCTCTAACACTACTCCCCTGCCTCTTCTACCTCTTCCCTTCCTCTATCTCCAACCACTCTTAATTCTTACAGTTTCAAAACAACCTACCTGTCTAGTCTGTCTCCTATACTCTACCTCCCATACATCTCCAGCTAGCCATTCCTACTTTCCTTAATTGCTTCCAAACTCCTATACAACTAGATCCTACCCACTTTAAATAAGCATCTGCCTAACTATTAACTCATTTTGCTCTAAGAAGCTAAAATAATATTGTAACTAGTCACATTTTCTTCTGCTAATTGTTTAAAATCTTGTTTGTAACAACTCACATACTTATCTGGCAGCTGTTAATACTCTGTATAACTGAATTGCCTGAGGAGCTTTTTTTTCTTTCCAGATCTCTGCTTGTAAGATACTATAGCTGATTGTTACTACTTGTTGTTGTTGTTGTTGAGTCTTTTGGCTTTTCCCGGTTAGGGGTCGCCACAGCGGAACTCCAGTCCACTAATGATTGGCAGAAGATTTTTACGTGCTGAGTTGCCGGCCCTGATGCACAACCTTCAATGAAGGTATGCCGGTTCATGCATGTCTCCACACAGAAGATGCTCTAGCTGAGAATCGAACAGGACAACGTCTTGTTACTAAAATTTAATAAATTGTTTTCTAGTCCAGAGGAGCTTTTCTCCCCGGGTCTCTGCTGAAAATGAGGCAAAAGCTCAGCCAGACTAACCAGGTTAACAAATATAAAATAAAACAAATAAAAATAAAATAAAAATAAATAATAGTGCAAATCAGAACAGCGTGAATGCATTCAAATAGACCAAATCAGTAAATAATAGTGCAAACCAGAACACAGTGTGGATGCATTCAAATAGACCAAGTCAGTAAATAATAGTGCAAACCAGAACAGAGTGTGAATGCATTCAAAGAGACCAAGTCAGTAAATAATAGTGCAAACCAGAACAGAGTGTGAATGCATTCAAAGAGACCAAGTCAGTAAATAATAGTGCAAACCAGAACAGAGTGTGAATGCATTCAAATATACCAAGTCAGTAAATAATAGTGCAAACCAGAACTGAGTGTGAATGCCTTCAAATAGACTGTCAGTAAATAGTAGTGCAAACCAAAACAGTTTGAGTGCATTCAAATAGATCAAATAAGTAAATAATAGTGCAAACCAGAACGGAGTGTGAATGTATTCAAATAGACCAAATTAGTAAATAATAGTGCAAACCAGAATAGAGTGTGAATGCATTCAAATAGACCAAATTAGTAAATAATAGTGTAAACCAGAACAGAGTGTGAATGCATTCAAATAGACCAAATAAGTAAATAATAGGGCAAACCAGAACGGTGTGAGTCCATTCAAATAGACCAAATAAGTAAATAATAGTGCACTGATTAGCTGAAAACTACAAAGTCCTAATCCACCACATAATAATGCTTGTGACAAAAACAATCTTTAGTCTGAAAACAAGTCCAAAACCAGGAATATGACTCGCATGTGACATAAACTCTGTAATTATATCAAGGAAGCAAAACTAATGCATTTTGATGTAAAATAATGAAAATATGCAAAATACAGGCTTTGACTTTGGTTGTGGGTCATAGAGGTAACTTAGAGATCAACTCATTTATTTACAAGCTCCAACTACTGTCATTTTCATATAACAATACAAAACTCCAAAGGGAAATCAGGCACAACATCCGGATGAAGCAAAACAAATTTAATGAAACGCTTTTCGTCGACACAATTGTTGAGCATCATCAGATGAAAAACTACACTCTTTACACATTTAAATATCCCTCCATGGAGGTCACATGACATTAATCAAACCAAACTTAAATTGCAATACTTCTAAATATTTAAAACCAATGCAGAAAGTGTTAACACTGGGTTAAGATTATGTAAATAAAAAATGAAAAATGACAATAAGCATAAAAACAGTAACAGAAAAAAAACAGCAGAAACCTAATCATGAAGAATCATTCATCTTTTAAAAGTTATAAAAATATATGAAAATGTATATATATATATATATATATATATATATATATATATATATATATATATATATTTATATATACATATATATATATATATATATATATATATATATATATATATATGTGTGTGGTATGATAGAAAAATTAAAAAAAACTTAGAATGTACTCAAACTTAAATGTAAATGTATGTAAGAATTCCTAGAACTGCATACTTCTTTATATCTGTGTATATGCACAAGCATCTATCTCATCAAATTTATAAATTTTAATAGACAAATTACGGAACACATATTGTTGAGCCCTGGATGGTTGTAAGCATTTAGGTGAACTTGCCAAACTAATTCCAGTCTCGCTAGGTCCACCCACCTCCCCCAAATTTATATTAAGGAAAAGCACTAATTTTAAAAGCCTTCTTGAAAGAAACAACAAAACCTATTCTAGGAACCCAGGTACGGCTCAGTGTAGCAATTGTCCCTACTGTATATATATATATATATATATATATATATATATATATATATATATGGATTTGGGTCTCAATGCTGTTGTCAATAATAACAAAATAACCTGTAAAACCAAGTAGAATTGTAATTCTAGGATGGTGGTATATTTAGATAAGTGCCAGTTATGTACATCATTATCCATTGGCAAAACTGAACGTAGGCTCAGGGATAGAGTATATGAACATCTTTACAGCATCAATAGGCAACAAATGCACAATGTCTTGGCCAAACATATTTCCATGTACCCATAACACAGCTTTAAATTTCGTGTAATAGATCAAGTGTCCCAAAACCCTAAGAGAGGACCTACCTCATCAGTAAAAATATTCCAGTTTTTATAAACTATGTCCCTGATATAAATAAAATCTGAACTGTATGTCATGATGAATCCCAAATTAAAGTTTGACTCCAGAGTAACATTATTTATCACGATTGATTCAGTAGTATCTACTGTTTGTGTATTTGAAAGAATGTCAGTAGGTTGAGATATATTTAATATTGGCCTGTAGATACTATTTTGTCTTTTAAATTCAGTTTAATCTATTAATTCTTCCAACAACGATAAAGGGTATGCTTGTTCCAAAATCATTTGTTTAAGGTGTGCACATTCATTAGTGAAATCATGTTCAGTGGTTACCATTCATGCAGCCCGCACAAGTTGTTCTTTGACCACTGATCTCTTATGATGGTGTGGATGGGCACTGGAGTAATGCAACAAGCTATTAGAATAAGTTACCTTCCTGAAAATTTTGGCCTCAAATCTACCTTCATTCTTATTTTTACTTAACTGCACATCCAAAAATGAAATTTCCCGTTCATGAAAACTATGAGTAAATTGTAAGAATTGGGTCATAAGATTAAAGTACTGAACAACATCTTTAGCTACAACTTTATTACCTTTAATTAGGATGAAAATGTCATCCAGGTATCATGTAAAAAATATGATTTTATTGTTGATTTCCTGGATATTAAAATGTGTGTGTGTTCCCAGTAGGACATCACCAAGTTGGCAAAACTAGAGCCACATGGTGAGCCCATAGCTACTCCTCTGGTTTGAAGGTAGTAGTTTTTTTTTTGAAAAGGATAAAGTTGTTAGACAGAATGATGTCTAATAATTCCTTTACCAGGGAGACTTCTGCATTTGTGGCCCTTTTCATTCTCAGGATATTTTCTACCCACTCAATACCTTGATCGTGGGGAATGGATGCATAAAGATCCTTGACATCCACTGTAAGGAAGTTGTATTGTGTGTTAAATTCTAGTTGGTTTATTCTATCCAGGAAAGTTCAGGATCCCTACAAATCTGACCTTCAGACGCTACATATTTTTTTCAGTATTGTATCCACTACTTTAGAATTCCTCCCATCAGGATAGGGGTTAGTGAAGGTCTTTGTGTATTTTAGGGACTCCGAACATTGCTGGTGCCATAGGTGTCAGTATGTGCATGTAATTATAGATTTTAACATCTATTTTCCCTTTAATGTACAAATCATTGATATAAATTTTTATACACTGATTAGCTACATTTAGCTCATGCAGAGACACTTGTGCATAGGAGTCTGTGTTTAAAATTTGTTCTACTCTATTATCATAGTCGTCAGAGTCCATGAATACCAGCCCCCCCACCCTTGTCTGGTTTCATGACTCTGACTTTAGCTGACATTGAGACTTTAAAAAGGTCCCATTCATTTTTATTCAAATTGAGATTGCCAATTTGTCTTCCATGTTTATTGTTAGGGTGTAACATTCTAAAATCAAGTTCACATCCATGTTCAAAAGTTTGCAAAAGGTTGTGCAATGGTGGGTTGTATAAGCTGGCAATCCTGAAATGCTGATTTTGGTGGTTCATAGGTTCATAGGTAGATACTAGGCTATTGGCCCTAGGGCCTATATAAGCCTAGCCAAGAAGGTACCCTGGCTTTCGCCACCCAAGAAAATGATTTTCCTGTGCCCCTTTTGAGCAGAGCCACAGAGGTGATCCCTGGGGAGAATTTCCTATTTCCCATCCAATCATCAGGATTTTTCTTGAAGAATGCTAATGAGGAGCTTTGTTTGATATAGATAGGTAGTTTGTTCTAGAGTATGGGAAGTCTCTGGGACAGGAATCTATCTCTCCAGCCTGTTCTGTTTATTGTAGTGACAAGGTTTAAGTCCCTAAATCATGTAGCTCTGAGGGATTGGGATTTCTTTAAGTGTAGCATGTCCAACATCTCTGGGTTTGACATAGCTTTATATGTTAGGCAGAGATCACCTCTGAGTAGGCAATATGTGATGCAGTAATGCTGGAGTTTTTTGAGACAGTCTGCTTAGGGCATCTGTTTGAGGCCAGTAATCCTATTCCTGAGGAATTTCTGTGGCCTTTCCTGTTATTGTAGATGTCTTGTGAGGTACATACCAAAAGGGGTGTTGTATTCTATAATGAGTCTAATGAGTGACGAGTAGAGGGGAAGGACTTCCTGACTACTATGGCAATGTGATTATCAAAGGAGAGACTACTGTCCACCTGTGTCCCAAGGTCTCTTATCATACTTTTGGTGTTAAGTAGACTACCACCTATGTGGTAGCTCATGGGTGCAGAGTTTTACCAAAGGGGAATGACAATGCACTTTTTGGCATTGAGCTTGAGGCCATGGGTTTGACACCAGGCATCTGTCTCTGTAAGGCTCTTTTGTAGGATGTCCACATTATTAGGAGTTCAATTATGGCTCCTAGTTTGCAATCATTTGCGAACTTCGTTAGCCGAAGACCTTCTGTGTTAGCCTGTACTTCAGGAAAGTAGATACCAAACAGGAGTGGACCCAGGACTGAACCCTGTGGTAATGCACTTGTCAGTGGTCTGAAGTCGGATTTGGAGTCTGCTACTTTCACAGTGTGGGTTCTGTCAGTGAGCCAGTTGGCAACTCATCTTACGACATTGGGATTTACACCTAGTTTAGTGAGTTTATCTATAGTTCTAGAGTGAGAGGTGGTGTCAAAAGCCTTGGCGAGATCTAGATAGGCTGTGTGAACCACCTTACCCTCGTCTACAGCTTTGGTGACTGCTTCAAAGAAGTCTATCAGGTTTAAAAAACATGATCTGCCCTTTACAAACCCGAGCTGGATGGGGTCCAGAGTTTGGAGATTACCAATGTCTTTGTGTATAAGAGTCACAATGATACGTTCCATGGCCTTGCAGACTAAGCTCATTAGGCTAATGGGGCGGTAGTTCCCAGGATCTATGGTGGCTCCCCGTTTGTGGAGTGAGATAACGGTCGCTGTGCACCATTCAGTGGATACGAAGCCTGAGGTGAGGCTATGATTGAACATGGTGCTTAGGTGGGGTGCCAGTTCATTCTGCAGTTCATATAGAATGCAGCCTGGGATGTTGTCTGGTCCCATGGATGCTGTGTGTATGGCTTTGGAGAGTGTGTTTTTTACCTGTGCAGCTGTGTTTACAGGAACTTTGCATTCTTCCGGTATAGAGATGGGTCCTTTAGGGGGTGAGAGGGGGGTAAAGGTAGCACTGAACCTATCTGCCAGGATGTTGGCAATATCAGTTGGTTCTGTATATTTAGTGCCATTGTGCTGCAACTCAGTTGCCATTGAGATTCTTGACATAGCTATAGAATGCTTTGTGGTTGTCTTTAGAATCAGTGGTTATTTTGTTTTTGTTACTAGCTTTGGAGGATTTTATGAGGGATCTCAGCTTCTTACTGAGGCTGACCAGGGAGTTCCTCCAATCATGGAATTTTACTCTTTTTTGCAACAGTTTCTTTCTTCTGTTTTAGAGTTTGTTTATGGCAGGGGACCACCAGATTGGCTTACTTTTTTTGGAGGATAGAATATTGGTTCTGTTAGGGATAGCACGATCCATGCACTTGTGTAAGTGCTTATAAAATGCATTTGTGTAGGATTCAGAAGTCATACTTTTATTGTCCATCTGCATGGGTGTCGTGAAGTTTGCCACTTCTGTCTTAAGAAGCGTGAAGTTGGCTTTGGAGAAATTTTTTTATGGTGATTTCCGTAATGGGTGGTGGGGGTGGGATGTTGATGTCTAGGATTATTAGCTTGTGATCATATCTGACCAATGAGGAACTGACCTATACTGTGGAACATTGGTCACCATGTTGGTAATGACCAGGTCAAGAATATTGCTGCCCCTGGTGGGGGTGTGGATAATTTGATCCAAGGCATTGGAATTTATGAATTCCAGAAAACATTGAGCAAAAGAGTTGGTTCATGAGTAGTTTTTCCAGTTAAGGGTGGGGTAGTTGAAATCACCCATTATTAGGTGTTGGGTTGTACCCTAATATTTCCAGTGTATCAAGAAATGAGGAGTGGGAATCCTGGGACATGGTGCGGGATCTGTAGCAAGTTACAATTTGGATTGCAGTCTTGCCCAGAGTTAGTTGCACTTGGATAATCTCGGATATATTATGTTGAGCAACTAGCCTGGAGGTGTGGATATCCTTAATGAATATGGACACACTTCCAACTTTAGTGTTTCAGTCCAGGTTAGGTGGTTGAAAGGTGTGGTATGAATTATAGCCTGGTAATGCAGGGGTGGTCTCTGGAGCCTTGAACCAGGTTTCTGTCACTGCACAGATGTCGATGTGTTCCATTTTAAGGAGTGCCTCGAGTGAATGCATTTTCAGGTTTAGACTTCTAGCATTGAGTAACATTACCCTCAGATTTTGCTTGCTTGTACCTGTTAACGTGGTGAATTTGTCATTTGAACCTTGCCTAAGAAAAGGCACTATAGGGGTGGGAAGAGCCTTAGCCAGTATCCGGAATCCCAAGGGCAGCAGGTGCAGGCCATCTCTGGCAAAGCATCATGGTCTGTCGATCATGTCATCCCAGGCAGGCACATACTGGATCCCTTAGAATGAAACCAGAAGCTTAGCCAATTGTTGAAGTCAATCATTTTGTCCTTGTACTGTGGTATCATTCTGGGTGATGGCAGTATGCTACTCAGGGCTAGGGTCATACCTGCCTGGGCTACAAGATCGGAGAGCTCCTCCATGTCTCTGTCATGTAGTCCAGGGAAGTATGTCTCAGGTCATTCACACCAACATGGACAATGACAGAGTCATATTTGTACTTGTTGTGGAGTGACCTGAGTGTGTGCATTATGTGGTGGATCCTGGCACCTGATAGGCAGCTGACAGTAAATTTCTCCTTGTTTGGCCTGATGAGTGGAACATCAGTGTGCCTGACTATAGAGTCACCTATGACTAGAGTGTTGGGTATATTGTTATGCCTTATGGGATGTGGTTGAGTGGCACACTGAGTTTGTGGGCTATGTGTCATTTGGGTAGTGTTGGGGGGGGTGGAGGTTGCTTGTGTTTCTGCTTTGGAGGTCTCTGTTGCTTGAGCAGATTTTTATTGAGAATCTCCGTGAATGTAGGTGTGTGTTTCGTGTTTCTATGTGTGTGTTTTGGTGGTGTAGGTTTTGAGGGACTATGTGATGAGTGTAGTGTGGTGCAAGTGTTTACCTTCTCCTCTTGACTGTCTAGTCCAGTCCTGGGTGAAGAAAGCTTTGCTTCCAGTTTGCCTATATAAGTGCATCTCTCACAGGTTGTAGTGTTGGGTGATATGAGGAGAGGGTTGTCTGTGTACATGAGGCAATTGCTGCATTGCCCCAAGATGCCCAGATTCATCAGGTAGACAGGAGAAAACATCAGGAGCTGACCCTTAGACATGCCTGGATAGGTGCTTATTTATTAAGTACTAAAAAATGTTTTCCTCTAGACAAGAGAGGAAAGTTGAGTACTGTAGTAATTTGTAGCTTATTTAGTGCTTACAATGAGTTCTGAGCAAGTGCTGAGCTCTAAGAAACAGATTTTAGTAGTAAAACTAAAAAACTGGCTAGTTCTAAGGGAAAATTTGATGAGCAGACTTTATGGTGCCAGGGATAGTGTAACCCTAGCTAAGCGGCGATGCATAAAGTGTATATTTTTTTAAATATAACAGTAGCAAATGAGTATACTGATTTAAACAAATTATCCAATTAACCAATAAAAAGCTAAAAACTGAGTCCCATTCCAGCGGTCTTCGATCAGATAACTTCTAACTGCACACTCCTGCCACTAGGGTGCAGGGGAACCTTCTACAAAAAAAGATGGTCTGGATTAGTTCTCAGATTATATAAACAAAGCTAGATTCAGCAGGTCTGAATTTAGTCTATGCTCCAGCAAACCAGGTGTACCAATTTTAGAAAGAAACAGTTGAAATAAGCAGGCACAATAAGCCTTTAACCAGAAATTCCCAGCTCAGAAGGGCAGAATCTACCCTCTCCTCCCACATGAGTGCAGACCACACTTTCTTAATGTAAATTAACTGACCCAAAGTCCAAGTGCTTAAACCAGAACTAATACACTTTTAGAATAACAGACACTGAGCCTTTAATCAGCAAATCCCAACTTAGCAGGATGTAAGCTACCTGCCCTGCCACAACACTGCAGACCACAAACCTTAATCTAAAACAACTGGTCTGGAGCCCAAGTGCTTAAACCAAAAGGCTTAGAGTAACAGTTACAATTTAATCAGGCTAGTACCAAGCAGTAATAAATGAAGCAGAATAAATACAATTGAGCACTTTTTAGAAAAGCCAAAAGGAAAATAAAGTACAATTTTTTTTAGTAAAGTGCAAGGAGAGAGGAAGAAGGAGCAGAATAAAAATTCAAGGTTAAGAACCTAAGTGGGTTGGCCTTCTCAAATGTTCTCTCAGTATTAAGTAGAGTGAACACTAGACTGGGAGGGGTGTTACAGATCAAATTTACAATAAGGGCGGGCAACTGCAAAGCCACAAACTATAACATCACCACAAGAATAGGGTGGGGGGAGGGGGAAACCAGTTTCAGGACAGATGAGAAACAGAACACAATGCAGTTGCAGGACAGAAGAGACACAGAAAACAATGCCAGAAAATATATAAAATAATTCAGTCAGGTGAAATTAAGACAATGCAGAACTCTGAAAGGTTAAAATGCCAAGAAATATACTTATCAATCAGCGATATATTTTTATATTGTTTGAGAATCACACTGCAGACAGAACACCAGGAGTTTCCAGCAGTGTATGCAGGAATTTAGAAATAGAAACTATTTTTAAATCAGCAAGCCTTGAAGCAATCAGATAACACAAAAGCTGTTAGACCAGTTTTATAAACTTCACCACAGGAATAGGGGGGAAGCAGTTTCAGGACAGATAAGAAACAGAAAACAATGCAGTTTCAGGACAGATGAGAAACAGAAAACAAAGCCAGAAAATATATAAAATAATTCAGTCAGGCAAAATTAAGACAATGCAGAACTCTGAAAGGTTAAAATGCCAAGAAATATACTTATCAATCAGCGATATATTTTTATATTGTTTGAGAATCACACTGCAGACAGAACACCAGGAGTTTCCAGCAGTGTATGCAGGAATTTAGAAATAGAAACTATTTTTAAATCAGCAAGCCTTGAAGCAATCAGATAACACAAAAGCTGTTAGACCAGTTTTATAAACTTCACCACAGGAATAGGGGGGAAGCAGTTTCAGGACAGATAAGAAACAGAAAACAATGCAGTTTCAGGACAGATGAGAAACAGAAAACAAAGCCAGAAAATATATAAAATAATTCAGTCAGGCAAAATTAAGACAATGCAGAACTCTGAAAGGTTAAAATGCCAAGAAATATACTTATCAATCAGCGATATATTTCCAGATTGTTTGAGAATCACACTGCAGATAGAACACCGGGAGTTTCCAACAGTGTGTGGTTGATGAACTAGGAGTGGACCGTGGGTAGGTGGTCCCACTGAAATATTGAGAGCGGTCTCTTTCTAATTTTTTAACTCTGGTAGACTTAATTTTACTAATGTATTGGTCTATGCTTTGAAATATATGACCGTAGTCATATTTGTACCTGTCAAAGTCTATATGTTTTTAATTTGCATGTCCAAAACAGAAATCACATTAGCTATTTCTTCTGCTATTACATCATATCCACCAGCTCCAGCCCCTGGCAGTTGAACATTTTGATTAGGTGAAGATACAACTTTGAGTCCTGTATCTGACCCGTAGGATATTGCCATATTCTCAGTCCTTTGGGTACTAACTTGAGTCTGATACATTCTTGGAAATATTTAGCCTTGAGGCAGAGCTTTCTGTATTTTAAAAGATTTTGGTCAAAAGTGTTCAGTAGGTCTGATATATTTATAATATTCCTGGTTTGATTAATGTCATGTGATCTCCATGGAAGGATATTTAAATCTGTAATGAGTGTAGTTTTTTCATCTGATGAAGTTCAATGATTGTGTGGACAAAAAGCGCTTTTTTAATTTGCTTTGCTTGATCCGGACGTTGTACCTGATTTCCCTTTGGAGTTTTGTATAATTTGTTTTCATGTTTTTCTGCCTTACTAGTTTGTCTTTTCAGTAAATCATGGCAACTAATGGGCTTGTCTCAACTCCTGAACTCTTCTCGGACCCTGGGAGAGAAGTGGATGCTGTTGGTAACCTTACCATTTTAGTTCAAGCACTCTCACAACAAGTGGAAAGGCTGGTCAACAGGTTGGAGTCTCTCAACCCGGGACAGCAGCAGCAGCGAGAGACAGTATATGCTGCACAGGGTGCTAATGTGACTGCATTAAATTGCTCTCCTGGAGCAACTCTTCCTGTCATCCAATCAAACCATTTGACTGTACCTAATAGACCAGTTGGTTAAGCTAATGCCATAGCACAACAACCAGGCAGCGAGAATTTATCCCCAAGGCTTACTGGGATCCCTACACTAAAAGACTGGTTAGAATCACCATTGGGATTCAATAAAGGTGAAATAACCTAATGCAGGAAGCAGGAAACTCAGCCAGGGATATTGTAAACATATCAGACATATTAAACACTTTTGACCAAAATCTTTTAAAATATAAAAAGCTCTGCCTCGAGACTGAATATTGCCAGGAATGTATCAGACTCAAGTTAGTACCCAGAGGATTGAGAATATGGCAATATCCTACGGGTAATACCAGATTCACAATTCCATCTTGACCTAATCAAAATGTTCAACTTCCAGGGGCTGGAGCTGCTGGATATGATGTGCAAACATTATAATCTAATAACAGAAGAAACAGCTGACATGATTTCCATTTTAGACATGCAAATTAAAACACACATGGACTTTGACAGGTACACATATGACTACAGTTGTATATTTCAAAGCATAGACCAATACATTAATAAAATTAAATCTACCAAAGTTAAAAAAATTAGAAAGAGACCGGGCTCAATATCTCAATGGGACCATCTACCCACGTCCCCTTGTTCACAAGCATGGAATGCTAGAGGAGGAGTTTCCAGTCCTAGACTGAATTCTAATTACAATGGTTATGATGTCACAGAAGACCAGACTGTTACCATGAATATTGCCATTGAACAAGTTCCTATCAATGGTGATGTGAGTTTTAATGGAAATGTGGTGGTAAGAAGAAGCGACCACATTAAAAATCAACAAATGAACACTAACACTAATTTTAATAATGGGTTTAACAACCAGCCTCTACAGAATGCTACATCCTCCAAGCAGGGTTTTATGAGGGGGAAACAACAACACAAGTGGAATCAGTACAAGAAGAACAGCAAGTGGAGGTAAGTACTCCAACAGTATCAGAAAATAGTATGAGTCAAATTGTGTGATAGTCAAAAACATTGAAGAAGACTTCTACATTTACAATTTTTCATCACTGTACGTTTCCGTAGAGCTTGTGAACATTTTGGCCAAAGGGTTAACGTTTATTCCCTCACTGAAAATGGACATGGCTATCAGAATCCCGCTTAACATAATGATAGGTTAGTTTTACCCTACTGATGATGTGTCGTTGTGATAGTAATCCTGATCAGTATGAGAAGAACTGCAGGTTCAGACATTTGGTGTATGTGCTTGGCTAAGGAGCCAATAGTGCGAAGCTACCATTTGTGGGGTTATGACTGAACGCCTCTAAGTCAGAATCCCGCCTAAAAGTAACGATAGGTTAGTTTTACCCTACTGATGATGTGATATTAGAATTTATAATTACATGCAAATACTGACACCTATGACACCAATAATGTTTGGAGCCCCTAAAATACACAAAGACCTTCAGAACCCACCACTAAGACCTATTGTGGATGGGAGGAATTCAGCTACATATGCATATGCCAAAGTAGTGGATATAATACTGAAAAAATATGTAGCATCTGAAGGTCAGATTTGTAGAGAGTCCTGGACTTTCCTAGATAGAATAAACCAAGTAGAATTTAACATACAATACAACATTCTTACAGTGGACGTCAAGGATCTTTATACAGCCATTCCCCATGATCAAGGTATTGAGTGGGTAGGGAATATCCTGAGGATGAAAGGGGCCCCAAATGCAGAAGTCTCCCTGGTAGAGGAATTATTAGACATCATTCTATCTAACAACTTTATCCTTTTAAAAAAAAAACATACTACCTGCAAACCAGAGGAGTAGCTATGGGCTCACCATGTGGCTCTAGTTTTGCCAACTTGGTGATGTCCTACTGGGAACACACATATATCTTTAAAATCCAGGAAATCAATAATACAATTATATTTTTTACATGACACCTGGATGAAATTTTCATCCTAATTAAAGGTAATGAAGTTGTAGCGAAAGATATAGTTCAGGACTTTAATCTTACGACCCAGTTCTTACAATTTACTCATAGTTTTCATGAACAGGAAATTTCATTTTTGGATGTGCAGTTAAGTAAAAATAAGAATGAAGGTAGATTTGAGGCCAAAAGTTTCAGGAAGGTAACTTATTCTAGTACCTTCCAGCATTACACCAGTGCCCATCCACACCATCAAAAGAGATCAGTGGTCAAAGGACAACTCGTGCGGTGACCACTGAACATAATTTCACTAATGAATGTACACACCTTAAACAAATGCTTTTGAAATTAGCATACCCTTTATCATTGTTGGAAGAATTAATAGATGAAACTGTATTTTAAAGACAAAATGGTATCTACAGGCCAATATTAAATATATCTCGACCTACTGATGTTCTTTCACATACACAAACAGTAGATACTACTGAATCAATCGTGATAAATAATGTTACTCCAGAGTCAAACTCTAATATGGGATTCATCATGACATACAGTTCAGATTTTATTTATATCAGGGGCATAGTTAATAAAAACTGGAATATTCTTACTGAAGACAAATATTTAACAGCAAGGCTAGGTCCACCCCCCCCCCTAAATTTATATTAAGGAAAGGCACTAATTTTAAAAGCCTTCTTGAAAGAAACAACAAAACCTATTCTAGGAACCCAGGTATGGCTCAGTGTGGCAATTGTCCCTACTGTATATATATATGGATTTGGGTCTCAATGCTGTTGTCAATAATAACAAAATAACCTGTAAAACAAAGTAAAATTGTAATTCTAGGATGGTGGTATATTCAGCTAAGTGCCAGTTATGTACATCATTCTACACTGGCAAAACTGAACGCAGGCTCAGGGAGAGAGTAAATGAACATCTTTACAACATTAATAGGCAAAAAAATTACAATGCCTTGGCCAAACATATTTCCATGTACCCAGATCACAGCTTTAAATTTTGTGTGATAGATAAAGTGTCCCAAAACCCTAGGGGAGGCCCTACCTCATTAGAACTAGAGAGACTGGAATTAGTTTGGCAAGTTTGCCTAAATGCTTACAACCATCCAGGGTTCTATGATATGTGTTCCATAATGTGTCTATTAAAAGTGAAAAATTTGATGAGATAGATGCTTGTGCATATACACAGATATAAAGAAGTATGCAGTTCCAGGAATTCTTACATACATTTACATTTAAGTTTGGGTATATAGGTGTCCAATACATGTTATACATGTCATACATTCTAACTTTTTATCATTTTTCTCTCATAACACCGTGTGTGTGTGTGTGTGTGTGTGTGTGTGTGTGTGTGTGTGTGTGTGTGTGTATATATATATATATATATATATATATATATATATATATATATGCATTTTCCTATATTTTTATAACTTTTTAAAAGATGAATGATTCTTCATGATTAGGTTTCTGCTGTTTTTTTCTATTGCTGTTTTTATGCTTATTTTCATTTTTCATTTTTTATTTACATAATCTTAACCAAGTGTTATCACTTAATGCAATGCTTGTTCTTTAATATGACTCATTTTTGCAACATATATTAACATTTTCCTTTCTTCTACATCATTTCTGAGAATCACATAGTTACATCTTTACTTCTGCTTAGCTCTCTAATCAGTTGTGCGTGGTCTTCATACTTAAGACTTCCCATTCTATGGATTTTATGAGTAAAGGGTTTTTGTACTCGCTCAGTTTTCATAATTAATTCTTTGTAATTTTGTTGAAGCTATAATTTACAACTGTATTCTGATGCTGATCTAGAATAACAACAAAACCATCCAAAGACAAGTACCAAACATATATCCCAAACAGCAGAATATCCAGAAAACGAAAACAGAAGAATTAGAGAGCTCAGTTGTTCATAGTTTATTCAAAAAAAAAAAAAAAACGAATGTAAAAGCTCACTTTTACATTCTGTTTTTTGAATAACCTACAAATAATTGAGCTCTCTGCTTCTTCTGTTTTTGTTTTCTGGATATAACAATAAAACAAGGGCAATAGCGTACTTGGGTTACTTGATCTAATAAATTATAATATATTTCCCACTGATTTGTTACTTTCTTCATAATTAGCATTAGTATGGTCCTTACAGTTTACAGTTCACATTTTGATCAAGTGATACCCCCAGGTGTTTAAATGTTATACATTTTTGTATAGCATACTTCTATATACTGTATGCATTGTCAGGTTCTCCTTGACATAAACAACCTGGATTTTATGTTTTCCACTATTTATCAGCATTTTCATTTTTATGTTGCCCATTTGATGACTTTATCCAGGATAGCATGCAGTTTTAGCAGCAATCTATTGTGGAGGTTATTCTTATTAACTTATTTTCATTAGCATAAATGCTGCAAAATCAGTATTAGGTAGGAGTGAGTGGCAGAAACAGAAGCTCACTTACCTTGGGGATTTGACTGGAGGTTTAGTGGTTGTTTCACCAGTAGAATAAGCTCAGCACCATACATGCATCATGTTGAACTTTTTTTTTTTAATTAGGGAATGCCTGGATAAGGATGGATTAATATAGAAATAACCAATGAGTGGGTGTGGTATATTGAAAGTTGGTGTGGTTTAAACAAAGGGTAAATTTTCAATATATCACAGCAGGAGTTGGTTAATGGTATTATACAATGACATTATTTAAGAAAAAAATTAGTTACTTTTCTTAAATAATGTCTTTCTATAATGGTGTTGTGGTGTTCTGTGTTATTTCCGGATTCTGCCCTTTGATGACGTACTGCACATGTGTATGGGACTAGAGTTCTCAGGCTTACACAGTACATCACTGCTTTAGCAAGCAAGCAATGGAGAAAGGATTATCTCATTTGCTATTTTTTTGAAAGAAAGAAAAAAAGAAAAAAAAAATCAGCTGTAATGTCCTAACAGTTTAGCGGTATGAGAGAGATGGGGAAAATACAAGGAAAATCAGGTCTGTTTTAGTTTAAAGAATGTACTTGATTTTCCTTGTATTTTCTCTGCTCTCGTGCGTGCCTCTTGATCTTTTATTTGAAAAATGTGGAGAAAGCATAAATAAAAGGAGAATAAGTGTGCATTGTCTAAAGGAAAGAAAGTCTGAAACTGAAATGTTTGTCATTTTTTGTGACTTTGTTCCTGAGTGATTTGTCTGAAAACCACATATTTTATAAGGAATGAAGTCACTAAATAAAGACACGCTTTTTAGTTTCAGACTCTTTCCTTCAGACTAATGCTTGTCTAAGAGATATCAATTAAAAAAAAAGTCTAGCCACACAATGATACTTTAGCAGCTGGACTTTTGCTGTTGGTATATGCTCGATTTACAATGGGCATGATGGTTGGGCTGACCAATCAGCGTGTTCGTTTTTGAATATTAATGGCCAGTCGTATAATATGGGTAATACTAGATGAGGTGAAATGTAAAGTAACAAGAAAGATATTTTACATTAACTCATGGTTGTTTTATTAAAGATATATGTCTGTCCTTGGGATTGGTGGAAGAAAAAAAATGTAGACAGTTACAAGAGAATGCTCTGGTATGGTGAGGTGAGCAAAAGGTTTGGGAGATGGCTAAAAAAGTAAATGTAGTCAAAGGCTATGATGTTACTATCCTCCAGCATAAATGGTTCACTGCACCCCATCAGGTAAAGTAGAAACTTCTAGTATGCAAATCATATGTGTCCGGATCTGGTTATTATATGGAAGACCCATTTGGACAATGGAGTGCATGCAAAATTATTTAAGAAGTTGTGGGACAGAGGAATGGCAACAGCTTGTGATGATGCATGGAAAAGAGGCATGGCACTGTTGGTGGCTGGGGGGGGGGGGGTCTCCGTAACTCAACAGACAACACATTCAGCTTTGGGGAGAAGGCTGCAGGTGCTTGTCCCACACTAGGTAGCTGAATTCATTACCAAGTACTAACACCGCAGTGCAGGATATGGGGCGGTGGCCGGGGATGCTGCACTCCAGTGTGCAGTCTTTCAGAAGAAATGTTAAACTGAGGCACTATCTGCCTATATTATGGTAGCTCAGATGGAAATAAAATATCTCTTAGAGCTAATCAAAAAGAGTAGGAGAAATTCCCCAGTGCCCTGGCCAGAATTCTCCTAGTCAATTTGAATGCCACCTTAGGTGTCCCCTGAAAAGGGGCCATTGGCTTACTACAAACCCAGTCAACAAAGTATAAATAAAATAAATAATAAATACATTACTAGTCACCATAAGTGATCTGGAAGAGAACTATGTGGGATTACAGGCTTATTACAGAGGGAAGTAGTTTAGCCTTTTAGTATATGTTTGCTTCTAGGATACACCCAATGTGAATTTAGTGTCTTCTTCTAATTTCTTATTCTATTTCAGAAAGACATGAGGATTTACATTTGAGACTGGAATGTAATGACAGATGCTTGGTAGGACCAAGGGCATATATGATCACCAGAAATATGAACATTTTAACTGCTGCATGAAGACAGTGGGTCTAGTGGATGTGTTTCTACCTTGCCTGTGATTCCTGTCTCCACAATCTTTTCAAATAGTTATCATTCGGTCTCTAGAACGAACAACATCGATAAAGAATATCAGTTAAATGTTAGCAGGACAGAGAGCTTCTTGAAATATCTGACCAGGCACCAGTTAAGTATCTCAGATTATGGGGTTGGAGAAACACTGGTGGTTGCCAGCATATTGCCTAATGAATGACTTATTTGCCATTGCTGCAAACAGATTTTTTTGGGAATTAATCTCTTCAGGTAGAACGTAGAAATGGGCATCTGGATGAACAGTAGGATGTGGGAAACTACTTGGTAGCAACCAAAGTGAATGAAGAAACTAAAAACCTATGAGAAATTGAGAAAGTTGTACTGAAGGAAAAAAAAAAGGAAATTCATGGATTTAGTGGCCTAATGCATAAGAGTGTTGAGTTAAAGAGGGAAATAAAGAAATGAATGAATAAAAAGTATAAATTCCTGAGGGAATGAGTTAAACATGTGCATTTCCAAGTATTTTGGTATGAAAATTGTTGTACAATATAACTAAGGCAACAGCAGGAACAGAATATGGTAACTGCATTGCATTGTCAAATAGCCAGCAAAACATCTAATCACCCAAAGTTAATAACATCTTCTATAATTGCTATTCTATGTTACCATAAAAGTCAGTGTGGGTAAATGAGGTAGTACAGCCAGATGTGATAAAACAACTAGATGTATTGCAGCTCTCTGAGTTGAGTCCCCCGCAGGATGATGCCTAAAAAGCCTTTGACTGTGCTACATGGTTGTATTAACTTAAGAAGTTATTAATTAGTAATTAATAATTAGTTATTAATTTATTTAATATGTTATTAATAAAAGTTGATCTAATGCTCAGACTGGTGCAGATGATTTTTAACATCAGCTATGGGCAGCCAGATGAGAAGAAAGACAATTGGCAATTTCAATGACTTTCCAGCTTTCTTGAGTACCTTGGCAGGATGCCCATTGTCTTGGATCCTATTTTCACTGTACTTGGGACAATAGCAGAGATAATTCATAGATGCCAAATAAGGGTCTAATGTACAAATAGTCAGGAGATTAAAATATTATTACATGATGATAATATCTTATCATATCCATCTAAACCAAAGACAGATCTGAAACAGCTATTTGTAAACCTCAGAAATTTGGGAAATTCTCAGGGAACACTATTACTGCTGGTAAGAAAAGACCAGAGGTGGCAAACTATGCCCATCCTCTGAAATGAAGGCACTTGCCCTTTGTTTCTGACAGCAGAGGCAGCATAAACAGATGTGGCAGGAGTGACACATCCAGAAATGAAAGAATTTATAGACTAATGTTACGTCTGTAAATGGAGGCCAGACGGAATATATACGTGGGATGGCACAGGAATAAAGGAAAGGTGGTTATTTGTAAGTTAAAGAGAAATATATAGCTATAATGAAAAAAATGTTGGATGATCATAATAAAGAAGTTACAGTAAATGACAAACAGTTTTGTTGATCACTGGCAGAAAAAAATATTTAGTTTAACTGAAGATGAACATTCTGTGTTGACTATGTTATGGGGCAACAAGGAGATCATAGTTATGAAACCATACAGGGGTGGTAGGGTGGTAATTATGAATTTTTATACTTATTATGAAAAGATGTTTAATATCTTAAAGAATGGAACTTATTTTATTGGTGTTTCAATGAACAAAGTAAAAATCGCTTACTGCAGGCTGAATATGTATGAGCAGGACCTAACTGTTGACCATTACATTAGTAAAGCTGTAGCTGATTTTTAAAGGTGGAAAAAGCAGTTTTTCCAATGATTTTTGGGATCTGTAAGATCCACAAGTCTGTGACTGATTCATCTTCATGCCCTAGTGTAGCTGCGGGTGGATCTATTTACTGTACCTTTAGCTAAGTTTGTGGATATTAGAATTACATTGTTTTACAGATAAACTACATGTGTTTAGGGATTCCTGGCACTTTTTGAGTAACCATTCTGTGGTTGAATTTGTTGAACCATTTCTTTTGGTGGTGGTGGATATTAAATATTTGTTTTTGGTCATCCCAGACCAAGACAGTATTGGGTGGTTTCTGGAAGCATGAAGTGTAGGCTCCATTTTTGAGCAGGACAACATTACTGTGATTGTTGAGTGCATGGAGCATCTGCTGACCAATGACTATGTATGTTTTTGAAGGTGAATACTATAAGCAGGCTACAGGTGTTGCTATGGTGGCAGCTGCAGCCCCATATTTACCAATACAATTTTGTGGTGGCAGGAGATGATGGATGTGTTTAATTCACAGTACTAGGAGTTTTTGATTATTTATTTATGTTACTTGGTTGATATTTTCTTGATTTGGAAATGCTTCCATAACTCTTTGAATAACTTTTTGGATTATATTAATAAGTCCACTTCATTTTTATTTTTTTAAAAGTGAAAATCATTACGTGTATTAATTTTTTGGGTGTAAGAATTACTAAGAATTACTAAGAATTTGGATTCCCATAGGTACAATTCCACCATTTTTAGGAAGGAGACATCCTCTAATAGTTTATTTTCCACCAGTCACCATCCTCTGTTACTGAAGTGAATAGATGATTACATTTTCATGCCTTGGTTTAGATGATACTATATGGAGAACTTGAAATATTATGTTCTATTTTTTTTTGGACAAAAGGTACCTGAAAATATTATTTGAAAAATGGAAAGATGAAGTAATAAGGTAAAGAGGTACTAAAGTCATGGTTAGTATTAGCAACCCTTACTAAGGAGTGTGGGGGGCTGTGCCCCCTTCATCACCTTAGTAATGGAGACTAACCCTAACCTAACACTGCCTCTTCTCCCACACCTAACCCTATACATTAACATCATTAAAACCTTCCCACAACACTGACATTATACAAGACAGACTCAGGCCCACAAACTTTCACAAACACACAAACGCAATACTACATCTGTCCCCTAGCCTAGCCCCTACCCTTACCCTAAAATATACAAACTCACACATAAACACAAAGCACCCATCCTTCACTCCTTCCCAACACTAACCCTAATTCACATACACACACAGAAACCCGCTTTCAATTCCCCAACCCCACTTACTTGTATCAACATCCCATACTATTGACATATCCACTGTTCAGCCATCCTTACCCTGAACATTAAATAGCACGTCTGCATTTACTGAACAAACATATATTCAGTCAAATGCAGGGGAACCACACACACACACACACACACACACACACACACACACACACACACACACACACACATACACACACACGCACACACGCGCACACACACACACACACACACACACACACACACACACACACACACACACACACACACACACACACACACACACACACAAACATGCCAAGTTTAACAGCCAAGAAGGGATGAAGATATTTACCTATGAAGGCCAGCATTTATCAAATGATGAAAGCAGCCTTGCTGGAGGATATTTATTCATGTCCTATGGGATGCTCAAAGAAATCAGAAAATGTAATGCACTTAAAAGCATGAGAAAATATGTATCTGAATGCAGATCAGTGTTGATAAACTAATATAACGCCCAGCATAATCAAAATGTCTTTAATTCAACAATCTCTTTTTGTGCAGAGGTATAATAAAGTGCTGACTTCAACCCAGTTGATCTGAGATCAATAAGACTCAGATGATGGAGGAGCCAGCCCAGCACCATAACAACTGATACTGCCTCATCCATGCTGGGGCAAGAGAGAAAGCTCAGTGCACAGCGGTGATGACAACCAGTGAAGGCTGAGTATGGTATGCAACAAGAAATATCAGAAATGTCTGCCTCCAACAATGTCCTTCTGGTCTGAAACTGGGATTACGTGTATAAATCACAGTAAGTGTCAACAGGGCAGCATTATGATGGAGCATTTGTTCAGGCTCCTAACGAGAGTTAGACTGAACAGAAAAGAATAGTGGCTGCCTGTGTAATGCTCCCTACTGGTTTCCAAGACACAGGTAAGCTGATAGGCAACAAATAATGTTTAGTAGATTGTTTTTCTTCTTCTCTTAAGGAGAGGATGGGTGTTACTTTAGCTTTGTACTGAAGGCACTTCCATCAACTTTAAGGTCATTATAGTGTTTGATTATCAAGTGTTTTACAATATAAACATTTACTTAAACAGTGTAACCAGTCATTTAACCAATTAAATTAACTGCAAAATATGTAATGATATACTAAGATCACTTTCTTGCTAAGCAAAGCTCAAATGGACTTTCCTCTGACCACCAAGATGAGCTCTAAAAGCTGAAAATCAGCACACTACAATCTATTTGCCACAATTAGGGAAAAACGCAAAATCTCAGCTACACTCCAAACTACTTCCTTATTCAGCATTTAGTTCAATGTAAAAGTTTAATTACTGGATATCAACAAGCAAAAAAAAATAAAACAGCAGAAACTGTATAATAATTCTGCAAATCAAGAAAAACTAAGAGAATCCCTGTAGCAATCCATAACAATGTACCTTTCTCCATTGGCTTGTAGCCACCCACCACCATTTTCTGGGGCATCACTTCTATCCTTCCTTTTTCTATTGTCTTGAAGGAGAGGACTTTAACATTGTCTAAGAAACAATGATGAATGTCATCAAAATATATATCTCTGCGGCTGGGCTAAATGAAAACTTCCACTCCCTGCGAGTTACACAGTCTTTAGAACCTGGAGAGCAGCTATTAAATAATGGGAGGCTACTCGACAATTTTTTTGCCATTTATTTGTTTGTTTCCTTGTTTTTATTTGTTTGTTTACTGGGGGCTTCCATCAGTTTTGCAGTCTAGCTTATAAACCTCCCATTTATTCACTGCAACACACATTACTAAGTAACCTCTGTCATTCAGTGTTAAGGGGCTTCTTCCTTACAAAGTAGAGAATATTTTATAGCACATCACATTTCCTAAGTATTTTGAGGAAAGTCCTGTTGCCTGTTGGGTGTCATTTACAGAAGGCGAAAACTTTTATGAGCTTAATGTCCCTGATTCTTACTGTTTTCTGAGTACAGTGTGTGACACACACAATATAGTGCTGAAGCACACCATGCAGGCATGATTATGTGAATATCTCTACACTGCCCACCATTATACACTGTTGTCCTGGGATCCCTAATTATAGAAGCCTCTACTCACTGCTTGTGACAGCAGGCACTTCCCAGTGTAGGATTTAGAAACAAATTCTACTTATGAAATATGTGAACATATTACAGTTGCTAACTTCCAATTGTACTATGCCTCCTCATGTCCATTTCTTGAATCCCGGTTACTGGAGATATAATTTGAGCTCTAACCTCATTTACACTCAACCAGCTGATTGATATCCCTTAAAAGAATCTAAAATTATCTTGGTGGTTTTAGGAGTTGATTTGGTAATATTCACAGCCATGGTCTGTATGAATGATACTATAACAGTTATTTGCTGTGTGTGCATCTACATTAATCTTAATAAAGTGCTCAAAAGGACTGTAAGTTTGTAGAATAAAAGTAGGGCTTTCAATCATGCTGCTGGCAATTCAAGGACATAAACTAACTTGTAGCACCGGTAAAGTGGTCAAGGAAAGCTGAAGCACCCTTTGGTCCACTTTTTTTTTTTTACTTTTGGAGGGTATGGAATTCTCTTTTATTCTTCTGACAAGTGAGACTTGGAGTGGTTGGTGATACATATATCCAGAAAAGAAAACATGTTGTCTTAAAACTACATTAACAGATGGCAGACTAAAGTGAATGTTGTGGAATGGTTTCATGTCACTGGTCTGACTCTCAGATGATTGAGCACAGTAAGTTCAATGATATGCTGTCACGTCACTAATTCCACTGCACATATGAGTATGTTACAGTGAGTACAGTAGCATGCTCTATCATCAGTGGCACCATTGCACAGATGAGTTAGTTACAGTGAGTACAGAGGTATTCTCTCACATCGCTGATTCCACTGCACAGATATGCTTTTTCATAAATGGTACTGCTGCACATATGAGTGAATTGTGGTGAGTACAGCGGTATGCTATCTCATCAGTAGAACCACTGCACAGATGAGCTAGTTACAGTGAGTACAGTGACATACTCTCTCATCAATGGCACCACTGCACAGATGAGTGAGTTACAGTGCATACAGTGGTATGCACTCTGATCAGTGGCACCACTGCACAGATGAATGGGTTACTGCTTTTTTAATTTTTCCAAGTCTTTTGGGTTTTTAATACCATGATGGGAATGGAACCCATTCCTAAGTCAAAGTACAATTAAAGTACATGACATTAGTATTGTTTCACTCTTTCATGTTGGCCAAAAGTTCTCTTCACAGCACCCACAATGTGCCCAGTAATTACACCTTCTGCAATCTGTATGGTGTTACATGAATTGGTAACCTATCTAAATACGATTGTAAATTATTTTTTTATAAGACCGGTTGCTCCTACTACTATTGGAACTGTCTGGGTATCTTTCTTCCACATGGCTCTCGTTTCTGCCTGCAGATCAAGGTATTTTATGACTTTGCGTCTCTCTGTATGCAAGACACTGTAGTCACTGGGTGTGGCGATTTCAATAATCAATGCTACTTTTGTCTTCTTTTCTTGGACCACTATATCCGGTTTTCTAGCATCTATCTTTTGGACTGTTGGTATTGGGTGATCCCATATGATGTAAACTTCATCATTTTCTATGGTTCTCTGTGGCTCATGTTCCCAGTGTTTTTCAGCCACTTCGATACCATAATGTTTGCACAATCACCAGTGTAACAGTCTTGCCACGTTATTATGCCTTTCCGTATACAGTCCCTCTGCCATTAGTGCATTGCAACCAGCAACAAGGTGTGTGACTGTTTCCAATTCAGTTTTACAAAACCTACATATGTCTGTTTGTAAACCAGCATGTATGTAGCCCACTATCTTGGGCTGCTAATATTAACCTTTCATTTCTTGATGTAAATTCACCTCTCCTTAACCATTCTTGTTTTCCTCCTTGATCAACATGAGGCTCTTTCAGAAGTTTTCTATACTTGCAACTATATTTATGTTTTTTATCTACTTCTGGTTTGATTTCCATTCCTGCTTGACGTCGATATGCTTCTGCTAAATTAAGTAGAGATGTCATCTTAGATTTATTCTCCTCATGTTTCAAAACTTTCACTACATTTGGATCTTGTGAGGTCAGTAGATATGTGTGGAGTCCCATGATTGCAGATCTATACATGTAATCAATTTCAAGGAGGCCTATCCCTCCTTCAGATCGGGGAATATATAATCTTGGTATACACTGATTTTTATAAATCATTTGGTGAGCATGAATCATCCTTCTTGTTTTAATATCCAATCTATCCAACACTTTTTGGGGCCAGTCAATCACTCCAAAACTATAAGTTAGGACAGGAAGAGCAAATTGATTTATAACTTGGATCTTGTTCCTAAGTGTCAGTGCTGTTTTCAGGATTAATTTAAGTCTTCTAAAGTATTCCTTACTAAGCTTTATTCGCATTTGTTCATATTTTATTGCTGTTCCTTCATCAATTCCCAAGGATTTATACACCCCCATGACTTTCTTTTATTGCCTTTTTGCTCTACTACCATAATTGAGTTTTCTTCTAAATGACTATAAACTCTGCCTGCGTCAATTCCCGTGTATAGTTTATACTTCATTGGAAGATAAGTTATTGGTCTATAATAAGTTACAGTGAGTACAGTCATATGTGTTCTCATGAGTGGCACCATTACACACATTATCGAGTACAGTAAGTACAGTGGTATGCTGTCTCATCAATGGCACCACTGCACAGATGAGTGAGTTACAGTGCATACAGTGGCATGCACTCTGATCAGTGGAACCACTGCACAGATAAATGGGTCACAGTGAGTACAGTGACATGCAGTCTCATCATGTTACCACTGCACAGATGAGTAATAGTGAGTACAGTGGTATGTTCTCTCACGAGTGGCACCATTACACAGATCAGTGAGTACAGTATGTACAGTGGTATGCTTTCTTATTAGTAGCCCCATTTCACAGATGAGCACAGCTGGATCCATCACTAGGCAACCTAGGCAGTAGCCTAGGTCCTTCTGGCTGGGAGGGTCCCTGCTAGGAATGGGCACACCAGCCAGGGAAGCTGCCACAACATTTACTTTTTAATTAAAAAAAAAAAAAAAAAAAAAGTCTTCTTTAAGAATGCCATCTGTGTCACAGATTTACATCGCTGCTTTCTTTTCTGCATCAGCAATTTAAATGCACAAAATTCCTGCTGCCTCTGCCTGTGAAGTGAAATGATGAATGTATCAATAAGTTGCTTCTTCTTCCCATTAGGAATGTAAGGTGTGTGTATTTGTGTGTGTGTGTGTGTGTGTGTGTGTGTGTGTGTGTGTGTGTGTGTGTGTGTGTGTGTGTGTGTGTGTGTGTGTGAGAGAAATGCTCTAGTTAGAGATGGTAACTTAATTAATTTACCCAGGCTCAAACCCTGTACCTTGGTTACTGGAAACAAAAGCCTGAATCCTCTACATGTGGGTTCTTTTCCCTCACCATCACCATGTAGATGGATTGCAGATACAATACTGTACTTTAAGGGAGGGTAGAGATGCTGCAGCTCTGAGCGTGTCCTCTTTGGATGATATACCTAGTATCTATGCACCTGTTGTCAGTTTGCTTTCCATTCCCTATTGCATTATTATTAGCTTACCACATTTTTATAATGTAAAATAGGCAATTTATTCTTCAAGGGCAGCAGGCTCTAAATTTGGATATAAATTTATTTGCCAGCAGAAACTTCATTAGTTACAGATCTCTTTAATTTGGAATTATTTAGACGACTTTTACCTCTGCAGAGACTGTTCATACTGGCTAATATTGGTGGATGTAATTACAAAAGTTTGAGTGGCCTTTTTGTGGTTGAAATTTTCTGAAATGGGCAGTTGTGTCATTATTGGTTCATTAGTTTTGTTTTATTGCTTAAAGGAAAAATGTCCAAAACTACAAATTTAAAACACTCTCTAACAGGTGGTGTTGCATTATACAAGGAATATAATTTAATATGATCAGGAATGTGAATCAAAGAACACATGCATAAATGCATGATCCTACAAATGTGTGCAGGGACCCATGGTTTAAAACCAGCCCAAAGGTAATCTACCACTAGCCAGATACATTTTGTTTGAATGTGGGTTTCAATGTGGTTTCAATGAATGTGGGTTGCAAGGACAGAGAAGTTTACTGTTAATGCTAAGCCTGTTTTCATTATTTGACGGTATTGTTTTGTTTAACAAATATCTATCAGTGTTTGTGCTATAAAATTTGAAATAAAAGTTTTAAATTAAATCCAAATATCTGTGATCACTGTAGAAGTAAATAAGAAAATAGTATGCACAGGAATAGGTTTGAACAGTGTTTATGCTAACTGGAGAGAAATAGCCAAGTAGTGAGACACTGGAATGGCTGTGTGTGTGTGTGTGTGTGTGTGTGTGTGTGTGTGTGTGTGTGTGTGTGTGTGTGTGTGTGTGTGTGTGTGTGTGTGTGTGTGTGTGTGTGTGTGTGTGTGTGTGTGTGTGTGTGTGTGTGTGTGTGTGTTTGTGTGTGTGTATGGGTGAGAAGCTGCTCTCTGTGTGTGTGTGTGTGTGTGTGTGTGTGTGTGTGTGTGTGTGTGTGTGTGTGTGGCCCTATCCATTACCCTGTCTATGGCCCCATTTGCCCATGATCCAGCTCTGCAGGTGAGTGAGCTACAGTCAGTACAATGGTATGCTGTCTCATCAGTGGCACAGATGAGTTAGTTACACTGCATACAGCAGCATGCTATCTTATCAGTGGTATTGCTGTATAAATGAATGAGATACAGTGAACACAGTGGTATGGTTTCTCATCAGTGGACCACTGCATATATGAGCAAATAGAATAGCATGCTGTCACATCACAGAGTTTAAAAAATGCTTCTTAACATAATCTTTATGGGGGAGTCAACCATTAGACACATAATCATGCAGTAATATTTGGCCAGTTTTCATACCAAAATGTTTATATGGAGACTCTTTTCTAGAATAAAATTTACTTCAGGAACAGATTGCACAACATGCAAATGGCTAATATGCAACATTGCCCTTTACACTTAATAAATAAAAATTAATTCCACTTTGCAATCTGTTGCTGCCATTTGCAGTAGTGTTTTCTGTCCTAGATGTGTAGCAGTCTATTTTGCATTTTGTTTTACATGGGCATTTGAAGAAATTCTTATATTCATTTATTTCTGCTTTTTATTGCTAATCAAATACATTTATATCTTAAGATATAGTATCTGATAAGTCATTAGCTTGTAAGATTACTTTCCCTCTGGGTGGTCAAAATGCATCTAAAAGTAAACCCTACTGTTCAGCCATTTAAACTGATGTAATCAAATGTAATGGATCTTAAGTCAGTTAAACTTTTTTGAAGGAGCCAATTATGTTCATTGAGTCATGATTAGACCCCATATTGAGCATGTTATATACATCCTTCTGTAATACACACAGTCCATATGGCAGTCTGCCAGGCTTTTCACACGTCTCTCTGTGGAAGAGCCTTTGCAGAATATCTTAATCTAACTATAATTATGCATGTGCTTCTGCCAGTTCAGAATTATTGCTGAGTGTATACATTGTTACATTTAGCTCTACATACCAGAATATGCTACATTTTTACTCTATGATGTATACTTTGCAAGTTGTGAGGCATTGTGTTACAATGAAACAGAAAGTAATGTAAGGGAGTAATTAGTGAAATTTTCTTCTGTCATACTGTTGCTGTACAGTGCGCATTTTGTTTCATCTTCCAAACAATGCATAAAGAGATACTTTATTTGTGGCATGATAGTTCAATTTTGCATATGTCATAGGAACTGATGGACAGATCACGTACAATGGTCTCTGGAAGGAATAGATCTGGTATGTACCAGCATATCTAAAGAAGCTTTGTTACCTATCCACTGCTCACTCATTTTGGGAGACTTTGTTAAACATACAGGCACTGTTTCACTGAAGCAAGACTGATTTACTGTGGTACACAAAACAGACAAAAATACAGCTGTATGTGTCATAAATATTGAAACAATTTATACCAAAATTTACCCTAAGGTTGTCAGGAGAATTTAACCACAGATTCCAGGTTACAGACAGAGCTTAGCTCCAGGAAAAGAACATATTCTCAAACTTCCAAACTTCATGCAGCCAACTGTGCATCCTCCATTCTCTCAGTCCAGACTGTAAGAATATAAATCAACGTTTTATTGCAATAATAGAGCATTTTGGATCTTTTTAGTTTTTCTCTGGATTTGTTGAAATATTATTATGATAATATAAGTTGGCAGTACTGTGGTCTTTTGACAGGTATAGGGATTAACTTAAAACTTTGTTTGGTGAGGATATGCTGTGAACAACTATGAACCAGCCATATAGCTGTACTTATTTTTGGGTTATGTTTTTGTGTTTTTAGAAAAAAAGTATTAATTAGTTTAATTCATTATTTTAATTATTGCAAAACTGAATGATTGGTTAAGTTGTTGGATTATAAAAGGACTGTGGGTTACCTTTGGGATTTATTCTGATAAATAGGGGTAGCTATCCTCTATTCAGAAATCTTCTCTCTCCACCCCTTACCATACCATCCCCAGTTTCCACCCAGCAGAGGTCCTCATAGTTAACTGTAACCAAAATGATCATAAAAAAGATTGCCATCACTACTATCTACATACCTCCTGGCAACAATATCCCCATTCTAGAGCCCTTTCTGGCCTGGATCTCTGAAACCATCTCCTATGAAACCATTACAATAGAGGATGTTAATATCAACTGGATTTCTCTCATCACTGGCTCCCCAAATGCTAGTGTTAATCTATATGGCTTCACCCAACTGATCACCTCCCCAGCTCGTATGAATCAACAATCCAGTACCAGCTTCACTACAGACTGGATACTTGCCTCCCATCACAATCATTATCACAACCCCTCTATTCTCCCTGACACACTTAGTGATCATCACCCTATCTCTATACATTGTCACATGTCCCAACCCTCTAAAATACACATATACAGGGACTGTCATAATCTATCCAACTTTAACCCTGATTTATTTAATCAAACACTATCATCAATAAACTGGTCCTTTCTCCAAAACCTCCCTCTTGAAGAAACTGTTCAAACATTTAACAGTATCTTTCTTAACACACTTAACTTCCTAGCCCCTTCAAGAAAAGTTTATTTATTTATTTATTTTTATTTATTGCAGTTTGTCAACTGGGAATGTCCATAGGGCCAAAGTAGCCAGTTTTCAATGGAGGCTCGAGGAGAAAAGCTCCAGACAGAAAGACAATATTATAAAAACATTCAAAGGTAATAACTAAGTACAGCATTTTTAAGATATTTACAAGAATAACAAAGTAATGTTTAATTAGTGCATTATAGATGGAGACAAAATAATTATTTATGCAATGGCTGTGCTTTGAATAGGATAGGATACAGAGAAGTGTCAGGATTCAGGAAGGATGAGTACAGGAGCAAGTTTGGATTAAAACAAACTTTCCTCCATGGATAAGTAAAGCCGCTCAATCCCTCATGCAGAAAAGACATACTGCACAGAAAACCTTGAACAAGCTCAAAACCCCCTTCCAGCCTCCAGCACTATAAACAACTTTGAAACATCACAAAAAAACACATCACCCTTGATGAGAAAAACTTCTACCTGAACCCCCCCAAAAAAACCCACTCCAATCCCAAAAGATTCTGGAATACCATTAATAAGCTTTTACACCCAGGTAACTCTTCCCATCCCAACCCCTCCCTAAACAGCTGCCCCCTAGAAACTGCCACACTTCTCAATGCCTTCTTCATAGACTCTATACAAAAACTAATCAAACCTAACACTAACATTATTCATGACATCCCACCCTCTCCTTCCAGCTAAACCACCTTCTCAGTCAAGCCTACCCACACAACCATCATCAGATCCCTTACTCTGTAAACTTAAACCCTGCTCCTCTTCAGCTAATAACCTCTCCCTTATATCTCAAATTAGCAGCCCCCTCCATAGTCTAGCCAGTCTCCATACTTATTAATCGGTCCATTCAGGAAAATCTGGTCCCCCAAATATGAAAAACGCCTACATTATACCCCTCCACAAAGGTGGTAACTCCACCAACCCCTCAAATTATAGGCCTATTGCTATTCTATCCCTTATCTCAAAGATCCTGGAAAAGTGTATCCACAAACAGCTTATTGCACACCTCATTCAGGAAAATCTCCTCACCCATACCCAACAATGCTTTTGCTCTCATAGTACTGTTACCACTCTACTATCCTTCATCAACTCCATCTCCACTTCTCTCAGTAACAACAAACTAGTGTTTTCCCTCTTCCTTGACCTCTCTAAGGCTTTTGACACTGTTTCTCATAACCTCCTGCTCTCCAAACTTGCATCCTTCAACCTCTCTACTTCCACCCTTAACTGGTTCTCCTCATACCTATCAAATAGAGCTCAAGCTGTCAAATGGATGTCTGCTACTTCTCCATTTCTTCCCATTCTTACTGTAGTCCCTCAAGGCTCCATCTTGGGTCCCCTACTATTTAACATTTTACTAATGATCTCTTCCAATCATGCCCCCAATCTACACTCATACAATATGCAGATGACTTTACGATCATTTCTACCTCTGACAATCTATCCCACCTACATACCCTCACACAAGACACACTACACTTAGTCGAAAGATGGCTCTCCAGTAACCAACTCCTATTTAACCCAAATAAAACAAAACTTCTTCTCTTCCTTCCCAGTACAGGAGCAAGTTCAGATTAAAACAAACTTTCCTCCATGGATAAGTAAAGCCACTCTCTCCCTCATGCAGAAAAGACACACTGCACGGAAAACCTTCCCAAACCTCTCCAACACCTCAAATCTTCCTTCATAATCTCTTCCCTAAACAGCACACCTATTCTTGTTGAGTCTCATACTAAACTACTCGGTGTACTCATAGATAATGAACTAAAATGCGATACCCATATCAACAACTGCATCAAAAGAATCCACCAGAAATTAGGATTACTATACAGAAGCAAAAAATTCCTTACTCAAGAATCCAAAGTTTCCCTTGCTCAAGCCTACCTACTACCCACTTTTCTATATGCCACTCCTTTATTTACCAACCTCCCAAGAAATCTCTTAAACGAACTTGAACTAACATATAATAAAGTTGCATGATTCGCCAAAAATCACCCCTGTTGTTTCACACCACTGCCTCTCCCTAACAAAATTTCACTGGCTAGAATTCCATAACCAGCTCCTTCTACCTCAACTTCATCTGACACACTCCATCTTACAACCTCAAGCCTGTCCCTCACTAGCAACTCTCATCTCCCCCTACATCCCAGTTGGGAGCTTCGTAGCTCAGACCAAATTTCCAAAACAAACAAATCCATAGGAAAAAACCTTTATAGTCATGCTGTCTCCACATCTTTGAACACACTCCTTCTCCATATCAGAACTCATCAAAACTCACCCAATTTCAAACTAGCCATAAAGAATTACCTTCTCAACTCCTGGACCTGCCCCTGTAAACACCCTACTTGAGTCAATTCCTCCCCAGCCATTCTTTCTTCCATCAACCCTCTGTCTCCATTTCCTGCATCTTAGAATCTCGTAGTTGTATGCTTCTAATTCTATATCTGTAACAATTTACCTCTTTCCTAATCATTATTCACTGTATCAGACAACTCTCACCTATGTTTTTCGTCATCTTACCTTGCTCCTTCCTCACCTCTTTCCCGTACCTAACTCCGTGCGATAAGTAAGCTTTGCCTACGTACTAGTTCCTTCCTTTCCCTTTCATTCTATTTCTTACCGTACAACTACACCATTTACGTTATTTTAAGATTACTAAACGTACCTTTGTAATTGAATGTTTATAAACAAATAAGATTCTGTTCATTTGTTATTGTTTTTATTGTATTGCTCTTCTGTAACAAATTGTACTCTTTGCATCTGGAGCTTTTCTCCTTGGCTCTCTGCTGAAAAAGGACATCTGCCCAGCCAGACTAGCCTGGTTAACAAATGGCAAATAAATCTCCCATTAGCAATCTTAAAAAGATAGCAGGCTGCATTACCCACTTACAAATTAAGTAAACCATCTATCTAACCATCTTTCTGTCAATCTATATACCTACCTCTCTAGCTGTCTAATTTAATCTATCCGTCTGCCTACCTGCTTGTCTGTCTATCTACATATCTACGTATATCTGTTTATGTACATATTAAATTTATCATTGACTGACATCTGTTTAGCCAACAAAATATGATTGACTTCACAGACAGTTGACAGGTGTGTGAGATTTCACATTTATTGGGATAAGGAACTATGCCCTTTTCCCAACACTGAGTGATCTTGGAGTTATTATATAAAATTAGCAGTAAAGCAATATTTTATTAAATTTTTTTTAAGTTTAAGTTTTGCATGCTTCAAGATTGCTGCTCAGCTCACGCGTAGTAGCATGTTGACATGTTAGACTTTTTGTGGTCAGGTTTGTAAGCATCCCTCTATGGGTATTTTTTGTTTTTTGTTTCAGTTATATAAATCTATATCTATATCTGCCTCTCTCTCTTTCTCTCTCTCTCTAGATATATATATATATATATATATATATATATATATATACATATCTAGATATTTCTATTTGTGTGTGTGTGTGTGTGTGCGTGACTAAGCCAGAATGGATAAGTGAAAAATTAAAAGCCATTGAGATCAATGCAAAGGAGATCACTCTTTCTAGCCATGTACCCACGTTATATGCTATTCTAGACCCACAGTTCCATGAGATTCATTTTTCTCTACAGTCACGCTTTCTTGATACTGAAGTTCAGTCATTAGGTATTGCAGACTTGTGTGAAGTAATTTTGTTTTTACATGCAGCTTTTTAGGCTATAGAAGGGTAACAACAATGATGTTTCATTGAAAAATATTGTACTACAGTGCTGTTCAGCTGGCTAACAGAATGAACAAAAAAGTGGTCACATTTTTTGAAGAAGCTCTTACAAACACAGCTTTGAAATCTACACAGGAGAGTACAAGAACAAACAATCAATGGCTATATACTAGTAAGGCTTATACATAATGGATGGGACAGCATCCTAATTTTTAATTGACTCCAGGTAGTGGTCCAACATCCTAGTCAGAGACAGTTCAAGTTAATGACAAGCGGAACAGGGAAGTAAAATTTCTGAAAAGACAGCAAGGTGCTAACATAGAGTGTGTGCTGCGGTAGGCTACAGCAAGGTGCTAACATAGAGTGTGTGCTGCGGTAGGCTACAGCAAGGTGCCAACATAGAGTGTGTGCTGCGGTAGGCTACAGCAAGGTGCCAACATAGAGTGTGTGCTGCAGTAGGCTACAGCAAGGTGCCAACATAGAGTGTGTGCTGCGGTAGGCTACAGCAAGGTGCCAACATAGAGTGTGTGCTGCAGTAGGCTACAGCAAGGTGCCAACATAGAGTGTGTGCTGCAGTAGGCTACAGCAAGGTGTCAATATGGAGTGTGTGCTGCAGTAGGCTAAGCAATACGTTTGCAGTTGTTGCTTGAATGCTGCTCACTGATGTAGTGGTGTGACTATCAGATGTCCAAAGACAGTGTCACTGATTTGGATCCTTCCATATTTTTTTTTATTGTTGTCATCATATAGAGCCATGGATCCAATCGATAAAATAATCATGAGGATGGGACTTGTCTTTGAACTTCTGAAGGGTAGGACTTTCTGCTGCTGAGGAGCTCATTTCTGCATATTTTTATTTATTTATTGTTTTATTATCTACTTCAGTGGGTGATGAGTACAGGTGTGTATATTTTCATGTGTATATTTATTTATCACTACCTCATTGTTCTTACTACTGCCTTTATGCTCTTCGTGTCAGTATCTTCTTTGATGGCTGATTCAGCAATTCAGCTGCTTGTGTCTGATTATATGCCATTCGACCTGCTATGACTTAACAAAATTTAGATTACCGAATGGATTTCTCAAGAGCTATTTGTTTCTTGAAACTTGCCAGATCAGACTATCACTGGTATGTGACTAACAATTCACAAAGCTGAAAATCAGTCCAATGTGGAAGATTATTAACCTTTCACTTAGTAATTATGTTGGGTGTTGGCCTTGAGGTCAGCTGTAGATGATTTCTCTGCTGCTGATCTTATAGGTTCATAGGTTCATAAGTGTGTACTAGGCTAATGGCCCTGGAGCCTTTACAAGCCTAGCCTATAGGATCACCCTGGCATTGTGCCACCTGACCTTAGTTCCTAGTGCCTCTGTTGAGTAGAGCCACTGGAGGGATCCCTGGGGTGAATTTTCTATTTCCCATCTACTCATAAAGATTTCTCTTGAAGAGGGCCAGTGAGATGCTCTGCTTGACATGTATGAGAAGTCTATTCCATAGCATGGGCAGTCTCTGGGTTATGAACCTGTCTCTGCAGCATGTTCTGTTGATTGTGGTAATGAGGTTGAGGTCTCTGGAGCATGTGGTGCAGAGGGATTAGGATTTCTTTAGATGTAGCATTTCTAACAGAGCTGGGTCAGACATGGCTTTGTAAGTCAAGCAGAGATTGCTTCTAAGTAGGTGATATGAGACAGAGAATAGCTGGAGTTTTTTGAGTCTGTCCATATAGGACAAGTGTTTAAGGCCTAGGAACCTCTTTGTGAGGTACTTTTGTGACCTCTCCAGTTGTTGCAGGTGTTTAGTGAGGTACATGCCAAATGGGGCATTGTACTCGATGATTGGCCTAATGAGGGAAGAGTAAAGGGAGACAATGACCTCTTTCTTCCTGGATGCAAAACCCTTAGTAATGAGATGTACCACATAGAAGGACTTTATGACCACAGCGGCAATGTGGTGATCAAAAGAGAAGTTGCTGTCAGCCTGTGTTCCCAGATCTCTTATAATGCCTTCTGTGTTCAGTGGACTACCATTGATGTGGTAATTCATGGGAACTGGGTTTTTCCCCGAAGGGGATGACGACACTGAGCTTAAGGCCATGGTTCTGACACCAGTCATTGGTCTCAGTGAGGCCTTTCTGTAGGATGTCAACATGACTTGAGGAGTTAATAATAGCTCCCAACTTGCAATCATCTGCAAACTTTGTCAGCCAGAGTCCCTTTGTGTTGGCCTGGACTTCAGAAAAGTAGATACCAAATAGGAGAGAACCCAGGACCAAACCCTTTGAGACTCCACTCGTGACTGGTCAGCAGTCTGACTTGGAGTCAGCTACTTTCACACTGTGGGTTCTACCTGTGAGCCAGTTTGCAACCCACCTAGGGATATGGGGGTTGATGCTTAACTTAGTGAATTTTTCTATGATTCCTGAGTGGGGAATGGTATCAAAGGCTTTGGCCAGATCAAGGTAGGCTGTATGAACCACCTTGCCTTCATCCACAGCTCTGGTGAATGACTCAAAGAAGTTGACTAAGTTGAGCAGGCTTGACCTACCCTTCACAAAACCAAACTGTGTGGCATCTAGAGTTTAGAGATTCCCTATATCCTTGTTTATTAGGTCCATGATGATGTGTTCCATAGCTTTGCATATCAGACTCATCAGGCTAATAGGGTGATAGTTCCCAGGGTGTGTAGTTGCTCCTCCTTTGTGGAGATGGATAACTGTAGCAGTGCACCATTCGGTAGGGACAAAGCCTGAGATGTGGCTGTGATTGAACAGGGCACACAGATGTGGTGCCAGTTCACTTTGTAGTTCATGTAGAACACAACCAGGGATATTGTCAATTCCCATAGAACCTGTATTCTTGGCATTGGGCAGTGCTATTTAACCTATGCAGCAGTAATACTGGGTGCCTGGCAATCTGCTGGTATTGTGACTTGTCCTTGGGGGGAAGGATAAAGTTGGCACTGAATCTGTCGGTCAGTATATTGGCAATATCTGTTGGCTCAGTATAGGAGGTACCATTGTGCAGTAGCTCAGAGCAAATCTGGGTATTGCCATGGGGATTCTTTACATAACTATAGAAGGCCTTGTGGTTGTCTTTACTATCTGCTGCAATTCTGTTTTCATAGCTAGCTTTAGAGGATTTGATGAGGGATTTCAACATTTTGTTGAGGCTGATAAGGGAGTTTTTCCAGACTTGGGACTTTACCTTATTCCGTATCAATTTCCTCCTTCTGTTGTTGAGTTTGTTTATGGCAGGGGACCACGAGACTGGCTTCCTTTTTTTGGAGCAGAGTGTCTTAGTTATATTGGGTATGGCAAGATCCATGCATTTGTGTACGTGTTCATACAGTGCATTTGTGTATGATTCAGTGGTCATGCAACTATTCTCCATTTGCATGAGTGCTGTGAAGTTAGCCACCTCTGTTTTTAGGAGCCCAAAGTTAGCTTTGGAGAAGTGCTTCATGATGGTTACCTTTGCGGAGGTGGGGTGGGAGAGATGTGGATTTCCAAGGTGATTAGTTTACTAGATCTAGCATCAGGCTAGAAATGAAATTGAGACTAAATCTTGTTAGGACATGTTAAGGAGCTGGTTAACTTTTACATAAGCATTTTGTTTTTAAAGAACTACAATAAGTTTGTACTAAAGTGCTTTTAAAAACATAGGAAACATTACTCTGCAAACATCTATACAACATCCTCATAATGAACAGTGATTATAATTGTTTTTTTGAGAAGCAATAACGCAAACAGCACTCAGCATTTTTGCAGTCTTTGCACAAAACCTTGGGGTTCATATTTAGGCTCATAGGTACAGATTAGGCTAGTTGGCCTTGTGGGCAATGTTAAGCCTTAGCCAATTTCCCAAAGATGAGAATCAAACCCTGTATTCCATGAGGTAAACATCTTTTTTGTGTGTGCGTCTATGTCTGTGCATCCATAGCCGGCCTTAGGCATAAGCCAACTAAGTGGCCGCCTAGGGCGCCGATCTAGCAGGGGTGTTTTTCCAGTATTTATTTTGTGTAGGTAGACCAGGATGGGGGCACTGGTTAGTGTGGTGGGGTGGGGTGCCATGGAGCCCTTTTGCCTAGGGCAGCAGTTGACCCAAGACTGCTCCTGTGTGCACCACACACCATTTTATTTTTAAATCTACTAAACATCAAACTTGCTAATGTTGCTGCTGTAGTTAAGTTGTTTAGGATGCCTCTAACCTCTCAGCATATCTTCTGTCTCCATGTCAATATTTCTTTCATGACTGTAATATTTATGGCTCACCCTATGCTCCATGTATCACAGAACTGCTTGAACCAAGAGGTGTTAAAGGCAAGACCATTATGAACCTTACATTAGCTGGAATTCCAGACAATGCTGACATGTTGTTCAACACTGGCATTACCACCCTTGCTATTATGGATATAACAGGCCCCCCAACATGGAATCTTTAATAGTTATCCATGATTACAAGTAAATTATCTCATCTGTAGAATAAAATGATAACTCAGGCATATTGTCAGGCATGCAAGGTGTGCTTCATGGGCCATTTCTATCCACCAATCTAAATTCCTCTAGTGTAATGCTTTAGAAATCATGAGACTTTCCCCATTTGATGACTAGTTACAACATGATGACTAGTAATCTAATTTTTACTCTTTTAACATTTTTATTCAATTCAAACATTAGTCACAAATTTTTCTTGTTTGATATAGTACAAAATCCTTTTCTGCTTCCATGTCTCTCTTTCTCCTTCAGGATCACAGTTTTGGGACTGATTAGTCACCTGCCTTGTTTATATACTTATTTATCACAGTTTTTTTTTTCCTTCTGTATTAAGATTGTGGAATGCATCAATGTGTAGTCAGTAGTTCTTCATTTTCCTTTTGTTCAATGTATTTTATTTATTTTCATTTTACCCAACACTTGTTCACCATTAAAATCAACTGGGTTCAGTGTCCATTTTCAACAGATGCCTGGGGAGAAAAGTTCCAAGAACATGCATTTTGCAAAAGTATATAATGAAAGAAGATACTCATAAATCATAAAACATCATACATTGAATACAATGCATGCATGAAAATGAAAATTATACTTAAAACTTTAAAACCATAACACATATGGAGGTGTATGAAAGCATCCTTGCCAAATCAAGAAATAATATGCAAAAGGAATAAAATGAGCACCGAAAAATGCGGACATATGATTCAAAAAGAAATAAAGTAGAGAATATTAGTAGTAAGAATAACTGGGGAGGAATGCAGAGTAGTTATTAAGGAAAAGTACTTGGAGAAAAGAGAGTAAGTACATGAAAAATGAGCAATAGAGAAATTTGGACATACGAATTCAGATAGAAATAAAATGGATAGTAATTAGTAGGTAAGATTAACTGGAGAAGAGGGTGATATTATTAAAAAGGGATAGCTGGTAGCGGGCTAAAATTATTTTAGTGATATAGGATAGCACAGGAGGTTAATTACAAAGGTGGGTGAAAGATTGTTAATAAAAAAGTAGAGATGAGTAGGAAAGAGGAACATTGCGTGCTGGAAGAGGTTAAGGAGGAGTGACACAGAAAATTGGAGCTGGAAAGTTATAGATAGATAAGAATGGTTAGATGTGAGATAGAGGGCATCTTAGTTGAGGGGACATGAAATTATGCCTTAATCAGGGTTTGTACATGGGCAGTTCCATGAGCAGTGCCAGGATTTTAAACTAGTATTCATTTAACCTGAGGGATCATTTTCTTGTTCAAAGGAAGATTTTTATTTGGGGCTATTAATGACTGCCTCCAGTGGTTTATAACCAGTGATTATTTTAAATTCCTTAAATAATAAACATGTTTGAAAATGTACACAGACTCATAAGACCAGCAGTAGTTCATTCTCTGTTTTGGAGCATATCACTCCATTTGGCTGATTAACTGGCATAAGCTACTACTGTTCTCTTATCCTGTATGTCACTCAGGACTGCCTCAAGTCCTGTTGAACTTATATCTATTCCTAGTATTCCATCAGACTGTGTGTTGAACTGTAATATCAATGTATTTGATCTTAATCCATTATTTAACTGTCCTACTGTTTTATTGTATCTCTCAGGCCATCGACATGATCTATCGTTTCTTCCATTAGTAGTCACATGGATGGAATAATGACACTGAGTTATAGTTTAAAATGCCCAGTAGGCGTCTTCCTTCTTTGACATAGTGACAACATACCATACATAGCTTTTGCTTTAATGGGGTTAGGATAGCATTCCTTTACCTAAAAAATATGAAACCATTCTGCTCAAGGAAGCTGATTTTTCATTGTTTTGAGGTTAATTCTCTTTGTTTAGTCTATGAAGGACTGTTCTTAGTGCCTCACTGTGCTAACATTTTGGTCTGCAATAAACAGCTATGTTGTAACTGTTTTTTTTCTTTTTTCCCTTCTGTAATCTGCATTATTACATGTTGAAATATTTTGGATACAGAGTTCTTCCAGCTGTCTGGGTGTAATTCAGGCTGACATCATTATGATCTCATATTTAGCTTACTAAAGAAGTTTTCCCGGTGATTTTTCTAATTGTATAATTTACAACTAAAATGAAATCAAATATCACTTTTATGTCCCTGTAGGCTATCCTGGCATACAACCATGTTCTTACTTCTCATAGTTTCTTTAGCTTTGAAGGTAATTCTATTAAGTTTGGTGATACCTTTTCCATTATGCCGTTTTCTCTAGCTTTCTCTAACTCTTTATGTGTGATATTTTAAGAGCAAATGTTGAGTGCCTGAACTGCAAGCATAATTTCACATTTCGGATGGAATCTGGTTTAATAATTATTTACATTTTCTATGGCTTTTAGACAAGGCACTGCACTATATTTAATATTTTACATTTCACATTTTTAGTTTCACAGCTTATGCTCAGTATCATACTTATCCATAATGGCCTGGCTTTAAAATAGCATAAAGATTCAACTGAATTCCTGTCAGTGCATAAAAATAGCCTTTCTTATCCTGTCACCTAAAAACAACCGTTCATAAGAATATACATATTTGTCTGTGGATTATACTTTTTCTAAAAGTATATTGTCAGCATATGTTAAAAGAAGCAATGGTCTCTACATCCTTCTAACTTCAGGGTTCATTATTTAATGTCATTTCAGGCCTTGTGTTATTTTCTCTGCCATTTATACTACACAAACAAAAGTTTATCATTCTTACTATTGTACTGTTTTTAGTCACACTCTGATTTCAGCCTTCCACAATGTTTACTTTATAGAAGTTGGCTCTCTAAATACTCTCAGAGAGTTTTGCAAAAATGGTTTCTCTTGTCTAGGCACTGTCAGTGTATTGAAAATCATAATCTGTATTACCTAGACACTGACAGATCACTTCTCATTAGTTACATGTAAAAACATGGTTTATAATTCACATTATTTCATTTCTTTCTTCTTCATGTCTTCTTCATACATTCCTTCTTTGCTATTATGTGTATGCTTTTTTAATCTGCAACCTTTTAGCTTTGTATCTTTTAACATATTCAGCTGCAAAATCAGTGATTTTTTTCTTCAGTACCAAACCTGATCATGAGAGCACTTTTTTCTTTATTCTTTCTAGACTGCAAGTCAGAACTATTTATGCATTTTAAATTTATTTTTCTGTCTCTGAGACTTTTGTGTCCTACGCAAGGAGAGAAATCTAAGATAATACTGATGTATAATAGCTTTTCAACATGTTTTCTCATGCAGAGCATTCAAGAGTATATGCATCTAAAAGTGAATATTTTAATTTGGGTTAAAAATATGTTTACACATGTTCCTTTATTTCAACAAACATGCAACCAGTATTTGATATGTTCTCACATAACATTGGGCCGGATTCATGAAACCTCTGTGTAAAACTTAATATGTCTTACTCGGAGGCTGCAGTTGAACGGTATGACGTCAGCATGCCATGCATATTCATGAGGGCATGCTGAATCATACCCTAGTCTAACACGGTCCATGTAGGAAAGTAGGGGGCGTGTCCGATTGCTGAGTACTGCAAAGGGACACGCCCCAGAAGAGTCAGAGTCTTGTTAGTAAACACCCACGAGTGAGTCCGCTGAAATGTCAAGGAACACAACACCACACATCCCCACAGACTAAACCCTACTGAAAATGTATAAAATGCAAAAATAACAGTTTCATTTTTTTTTTTATAATTTCCAATATGTTTGCCCGCATTTGCACTCATTTGCATGGGTATGCCCTTCTCTTAGCCACAGTTAGCAGACATTGAAAAGCATATAAGATCTACATATGCAAATTAAGCCAAGTAGCAATAGCATAGCGGTAGAGACATCGGCCAAAGAGGAGTTAGTCACGGTTCGAGCCCCCACAACATCATTCTCCATTTTTTATTTAAATAAGTATGAAACAATTCCCCGACATATCTAACTATAATTTAAGTAAAATGCAATGAAATGGCCCATGTATATGTGAACAAAACCAATATAATATATAAAAAAGGAACATAATTGCCCATAGCTTAGCAGCGCTTTAACAAGCTTAATATGAGTGCCCATAGCTGAGCAGCACTTTAGCAAGCTTAATATGAGTGCCTGTAGCTGAGCAGCACTTTAACAAGCTTAATATGAGTGCCCGTAGCTGAGCAGCGCTTTACCAAGCTTAATATGAGTGCCCGTAGCTCAGCAGCACTTCACTCAGCTTAATATGACTGCTTATAGCTAAATAACGTGTTACACAGTGTAAGCCGTTTGCGCGGAGCTGCGCAGTGCGCCAACCAGCTTACCGTCGGGCAACGTTGAGCAACCTGTAGCAAAGTTGCCTTTGCACAGACACACCTCCTAGCCTGTCTAGACAGTAGTAAAATAAAAAAGCAATGACAAGGATCGAACCCGGGATATTGTGCACTATAGTCAAAGTACTGAACCAGTAAGCCATGACAGTTGCACTTAGAAATACAGTTTTACCAGACATATAGGAATGAATGAAAATATAACCATGACAAAGCAGGTTTGCTGTAAGCTGAGAAATTTCCAACACGGCCAATCACAAATAAGTGCTGGAAAACCTGCATATATAAGTCCCATAGGCGGGAATACACACCATAACTGATTGTGGTACCCATTTGCAGTCAGGATGGCAGGTGCAGGAGAGGGAAATCGCTTTAGAGCACAAAGGTGGGGCATTGAGGAGTCAAAATATATGGTTTGGCTCCTAGTCCATCATCATGAAGGCCAACTCATGCAGGGCCAGGTTCAATGGGGAGCGTACAAGGCAGAGGTGTGGAACCGGTTGGCACATGATCTCACCACTGCCACAGGCATTCTGAGGACTGGTGAACAGGTCCGTCACCACCATGTGGACCTGAAGCAACGAAAGGAGGACCAACTGAACCGATGGATCCAGGAGGCCCATCAAATGCCCAATGCCCCACTACTGAGTAAGTATCCATGTAATTAAGTATATAAGAAATGCTATCCTAGCCTATAGTATGGATAGGTATGTTCCAATATTCCTTCATTTATATTACAGCTGCAGGTGTTCGTTCCGCGAATCAGCAAGCCTATGCTGATAGGCTGTCGAGGTTGCGCCACCAGGCAGGTTAGTAATTATTCTGCTGGTATTGTCATAAAATATAAGTGAGACAGCCTGTAAAAGAGTTCAGTGTTGTAACCCAGTAATAAAGGTCAAATAAGCCTAGAAGAAAGATTCTGCTAGTATTGTAAGATTAGATAAGTGATGCAGCCTGGAAAAGAGTATTGCAGTCCAGGAATAAAGATTAAACAAGTCTCAGATAGAGTTTCCACCTGTATTGTAATATCAGATAACTGCTGCAGCCTGAAAATGAGTGGTAATCAATCAATAAAGGATAGACAAGTGTCGAATACATCCTTGTAAATTCTCCCATATGAAATAAGTGAGTCAGCTGGAAAGGATTGTTGTAACCCAGTAATACATGTTAATAAAGCCTAGAATTAAGTACCTTTCTGAAATGTAAATATAAAATAAGTGAGAGAGTGTGAGAAAGAGTTTGAAGCTACCAAGAAAGCTGTAATAAGTCTGGAATAAAGGTATACTGCATTCACTACAGAATAAAATGAATGAGGCAGCCACAACCAAAGAGTGAAATGTCTTTAATAAAGTACAGAACCTGGACTGTGTCCGTCCCACAACTTGGATATGTTGCTGTACCCTTGCATTATGGAGCTAGTATGGTTGTATGAAATGCTGAACATCCACAGTTGTCTAGACCCATATAAATCAAATGTAGCAGGATGCTTTACCTGAACACAGCCAGATATGAACATATATGAATAAAACTGGAATGTATATTAATGTAGCAGTAACATCCCCATCACCAACATTCCTAAGGTTACATACAGGAAACTGTACTAATACATGTAGGGGGATATATATCTGCATTTACTAGGAATGTACAGTATATGTATAGGTAGTTTAAGTTGTTAATGTAATATTTCTCCACCCTACCCTATTTTCACAAATTATGCCATTTCACACCAAACTGGGTATGTGTATTCACAATTAATTCCCATGGACATTTGTCCTGTTGGTTTATACATATCTGCATGTACGTTGATACATGTGCCCTGTTCACATATCCAAACCTGATGGCCTGTTGCCACCAATCAACCCTGCATGCTGTTGGAATGTCCACTGTTGTTATAAATATGCACGTGTTATGCTTGCTTCTCAATGTTCGGAATTCATGTGTGTTTGGTTAATGGGAATACTAATGCATGCTGTTACAACTAATTTTGAATGGTGTTGTTTGTAACTAATCCAAAATGCCATAAAATACTGCTAAACATAGGACAACAGGGAAGGCGGGTTCCAGCGGACCCAGCTCTCCCACCTCAGCTGGCGAGTGCACCTGGCACCAATGCCCAGGCCGGGACCTCCTCCTCTGGTGGCCCTGTGCCACCTTCAGGTGGAAGCGCTGCAGGGGATGGGGCTCATCCCCACTCTGCAAGCGTGGCCGGAGGAGAGCCTCCACTCACCCTCCAAAGGGTCTGGTCTGTGGTGCATAGTGAGATCAGGCGTTCCGGGACTGATCCCCTATGCCAGCTTAAGGTGAGAGTGACACAACTCATGGGTGTGCCTGCCCATCCTATCCAACCCCCAGCACAGCCCTGGCCTGGGCTGTGAAGGTGCAGTGGTAACTGCCCATGGGTGGGGATCTCAGTTCCACTGTTGCCATCTGTGGGCTCATGGGCTTACGATATCCAAACATCCGTCCCCGTCAATTGTGTTTACCCCCCACATGTGTCATACTCCACCCCTGTATGCGTCTTATTTGTCTTGTCTGTTAACCTCCCCAACCTACCTCCCCAAATATACCTACTTCCTATACCTCACATTCCACTCTCACCTGAAAAAAAAAAAAGGGCACTCTGTTCCCACAAAAAAATTATGCCCCATACATAGCTGCCCATTTCGCACACATGTCTGCTGGACATGTAAACTGATAATTACAATTGGCTGTACACCATATTTTCATAATTTCATCGTTTCATAGTATAGTACTAGGCTATCTGCCCTGTGGCAATTGTAAGCCTAGCCATGGTGATGTGGCTTTTGCCACCCCATGAAATGGTACAAAAAATGTACAGAATAAATTTAGAATACTGTGCCTCTGTCTAGTAGTGACACAGTGAAGGTCCCTTTATATAATAGAATTAGTTTATTGTGCCCCTGTCTAGCAGTGACACAGATGTGACCCCTGGGGTAAACTTATGATCTCCCATCCACTCATCAAGATTTCTCTTAAAGAGAGTCAATGAGGGGCTCTGCCTAATATGAACTGGGATCTTGTTCCAAAGCATGGGAAGCCTCTGGGTTATGAATCTATCCCTCCAGCATGCCCTATTCATACTTGTGCCAAGGTTTAAGTCTTTAGCTCTCGTGGTTCTGATGGATTTGGATTTTTTGAGGTGGAGCATGTCCATCAGATCCTGATTGGACATGGCCTTGTACATCAGGCAGAGATCACCTCTGAGCAGGCGGAATGCTACTGAATAGAGCTGAAGTTTCTTTAGTCTGGCAGAATAAGACATATGTTGGAGACTCTTGATCCTCTTAGTGAGGTATTTTTGTGGTCTCTACAGCTGTTGCAAATGCCGGGTGAGGTACATACCAAATGGGGCATTGTACTCAATCATGGGTCTGATGAGGGAGGAGTATAGGGGTACAATGACATCCTTGGATATGGATGTGAATCCCTTCATGATGAGGTGTGCAAGGTAGAATGTTTTTCTGATCACTTTGGCAAAGTGGGTAATAAATGAGAGGTCGCTGTTGACTTGGGTCCCTAGGTCTCTGATTACTTTTTCCGTACTCAGTGGGTTGCTGTCTATGTGATAATTTGGGGGTACTTTGTTTTTCTCAAAGGGGATGACTATACATTTTTTGGCATTTAGTTTAAGGCCGTGACTCCGGCACCAGTTGTCCATTTCTGTGAGGCCTTTTTGTAGGATGTATGTGTCCGCTGGTGTATCGACTATGGCGCCTAGTTTGCAGTCATCTGTGAACTTTGTCAGCCACAGCCCTCCCATGTTTGCTTTAACATCTGAGAAATAAATGCCGAACAAGAGGGGTCCCAGGACAGATCCCTGTGGGACACCACTTGTGACTGGCTTTGAGTCTGACATTGCTCCAGCGATTTTAACTTTATGGGTTCTGTCCTTTAGCCAGTTTGCAACCCATCTAGTGACATAAGGGTTTACGTTTAAGCTGTTGAGCTTATCTATGATGCCTGAGTGGGGTATTGTGTCGAAGGCCTTAGCCAAGTCCAGGTAGGCTGTATGGACTGCTTTGCCCTCATCAATGGCTCTAGTGACTGTTTCGAAAAAGTCAACCAGGTTCAAAAGGCAGGATCTGCCCTTTACAAAGCCGAACTGGGTGGGGTCAAGTGACTGTAGGTCCCCTATGTCTCTGTTTATGAGTTCCATAATGATTCTTTCCATAGCTTTGCAGACCAGGCTGGTTAAGCTTATGGGGCAGTAGTTTCCAGGGTCTGTAGAAGCACCCCCTTTGTAGAGTGGGACAACTGTTGCTGTACGCCAGTGTTCAGGTACATATCCCAAAGTAAGGCTAAGGTTAAATAGCATTTTATTTTGTTGTCCTCACCCTTCTCTCAGGGGTGGAAGTTGTCAAATCTCACTCTAAATTTCTAACATATGCACAGCTGTTGCTGGTAAAGAATTGGGCAGCTATGGCCTTCCCTACATCCTTCCTGCACATCCCGAGCTTGTTTTCCTACTGTCCTACCCTCTTTGTGCCCCCTTTTTCACCACTTTCCCATTTCCCTATTTTCTTTTCTTTAAAAGAAATTAGCACAGGTGTTAGCGGGAGTAAGTACTTTTAATCAGTATTCAGCGGGTGTGCGCTTGTGTGTGCTTAGCTTAGCGTAGCTAAGCGTCACACAAACTCACGCAAACCCGCTTACAACTGCTTAAAAGTGCCTTAGTCACTCTGTATGACAAGGCCTGTAGTCTGCTCATCAGAAAAATAAAACACCCCTGTCAGTCTCGAACCCCAGACCTTGGAAACACTAGACTGCATGAATTACCACTGAGCAACAGCAGATATACAAGAACTTGGTGCTGAAAGAAATATAACATGAAATACAATGAGTGAATGTAAAGGGAAAATAGGAAGGCCATTACACAAAGCTTGTTCTGTGTATCTTTACTGGCAATTCTTGTGGAATTGCATTACATGAGTGTGATAAGAGAAACAGTCATGCTAGTAGGTAATAATGTTACAGTAGCACCTTACAAACCCCACACAGTATCAGAGCAGGATAAACACCGCCATATTTGCATAGGTAAGAGGCCAGACCTCCCAACTGTGACTGATTTACAGGGATGTCCCTGGTTTGCAAACAAATGTTAGCTGTGCCCCACTGACTCCCTGTGAAATGTATTAACAATAGGCAGAAAGGTGGGGAATCCCACGTAATGGTAACTGTCAATAAGTTAGAGTAGACATTGCTTGCATGTCAGAAATGGCATAGTAATACATATGCTCAAAATACCCCACAGTCTCAACTGCAGAATATCTGAAGTATATCACGGGTATATCCCACTGATATGTACCTTTCCCTGAGGCTGGTCAAATATATACCTGAGAGTATCTGAGACCTGGAAGTGTCAGAAACACACAGGCATATCAGCCTGTCTGCTGTTACACACTCTGCAAATAGCTGTAGAATTACTTCCACAAGCATGCCCTTATGTAGGAGTACAACACAGAAATATCAAAGGATGTAGCCATGTACTGCTAGCAACCACCTGTGACAATGTCATTGTGCAGGTGCTGAAAAGACTGGTGTGGTGCACAGTCAAGGAATACTAGGTTAACCTCCATCTACCAGCTGGATATGTCCACAGGTGGGAGGTACACAGACAGATTACTATCCATAATAATACACAGTACTGACATATGTCCACTTGTCGTGAGCAGACTGTGCTAATGTCAACATAAACAAAACACAAACTGTTCAGAAGTCAGTAACATACTAATGACAGTATAGCAGTTCACAAACACTGCAAGTGCCTGATATTCATAATTGTTAGTACAATATACTTAGTTGTCCTCACCCCTCTCTCAGGGGTGGAAGGTTTCAAATGTCACACCAAATTTCAAACATATGTACAGCTATTGCAGTTAAAGAAATGTGCAGCTATGGACCTTCCCTACACCCAGCCTGCACATCCCTAGCTGGTGTCCCTACTGACTTCCTGCTTCCCACTTACAACTGTTAAAAAAGTGCCTTATTCACTCTGTATGACAAGGCCCTAGTACTGCTCAGCAGCAAAATAAAATACCTTTGTAAGTGTCAAACCCCAGACCTTGGACTTACCAGACTGCATGAAGTACCACCAAGCCACAGCAGACATATAAGAACTTATTGCTGAAAGAAATATATCATGCATTACGAGGAGTGAATGTAAATGGAAAATTGGACAGCCATAGCAACACATTCCAGTAAAGACAAATATCAGGCATTCAAGGAGTGAATGTAAAGGGAAAATAGAAAAGCCATAGCAACACATTGCAAGAACTACTGTTGTATGTCAGTTAATCCACAAATCCCACAGGAAAGTACATGCTCCCATGTAAACAGTGCTAGCATTAGCAGGTGTGAGTTAACATACACAATGATAAGAGTGAACTGGAAGAAGCAATAGTCAGGTTTCAGTACAACATGCATTTCAGTGGCTACAACACAGCCTCAGATATGAGAGATATACCAACCTTCTGACTGACACAACAGTGTCCACAGCAAACCAGCATGGTCCCCACCTTGCAAAACTGAAAGGCCTACGCCTACCTAACCTATCATTTTATAGTAGTGTCCTGAAATCACAGTGAGAACTGCAATTACCACACAGCAGGCTGCATGCAATTACTAAATGCTGGCCACCAATTGGTGCAGAGGCCATCACATACACATGTGCAGATAGCTACAAAAGCAGCCTGTACTGCCAGTCCACACATGCAATAATATTATTGCAGCAACTGGAGTGAGAGAGAGAGAGAGACAGAGACAGAGACAGAGACCAAAAAAAAAAAAAAAAAAAAAAAAAAAAAAAGCAAGCAAGCCAAAAGAAAAAAGCTGTCAGAGACACCAATCCACAAAATACAGAAATACAACACATCAACAGGTACAACTGACAGAGGTGAGAAATACAAAGGTAATGTATGTAACAGATATGTATTTGCTGGCATCTGAATGATGTGTCTGAAAGGTAATCTACATACTGTGAACCCACCATATGTGTTGACAGTCTGTATCTATATGTATATGCAGATGTGCATAGGGCAAGGGACATACTGCAACTGTTAGTGAAGGCTGGACATACATATGTAGTAGAAGGTTGCTATGTGCACATATCAATGTAGGTTGTAGTGTGTGGCATTGAAAACAGTATGCAGTGCAGGTAGGTATATGTCATGTGGTGGTGAACTTCTGTGGGACTGAGCCAGTGAGGCCTGCTACAGCTATACAGCCTGAGGACAGCATAATGCATTCTGCACAACACTGTGCAATATCTTTACAGAATGGTATGTCTCACAACTGTTTCAGAAGTGATAGTCTCACCATGAAAGGTGGGCAGTCTATGTGCCTAGATGTGCATGTATATGTACAGCAATGGATGTTTAGAAGTATGTGTGTATATGCATATATATATATATATATATATATATATATATATATATATGTATATATATATATATATATATATATATATATATATATATATATATATACATATATCTATATATATATATATATATATATATATATATATATATCTATATATATATATATATATATAGATATATATATATATATATATATATATATATGGTTATATATAGTGGTGTGTGCATATATATATATATATATATATATATATATATATATATATATATATACATATATATAGATATGTATATATATTTACACACACACACACATATATGTATATATATATATGGGTCTACTACTAATGCCCGAAACGACGATTCCCCGACGGAAAACTCACCGACGCCAGATGAGCGACAGGTAAGTGTACCGACAGGGTGATTTGCCGACAGCGGAAAGACCGACAAGGGAATGTGCGATCGCGACGCGGTAAGTGTGCGATGGTGACGGAGTTAGGAGCGGTCAGGTAAGTGCTCGAGATTGTGGGATGTCGGGTTAGGCTGTGGGAAAGGTGAGTGTGTGTTCATGTCGGAGGTATGGTTCGGGTAAGGTAAGTGTGTGCTAGTGAGGGACTGTAGTTTAGGGACGGGTTAAGTGAGTTAGGGTTAGGGTGCAGGTAGGTGATGTGCGTTAGTGTCGGAGCTTGGGCTAGGGGTGGGTTAAGTGAGTTAGGGTTAGGGTGCAGGTAGGTGAAGTGTGCGTTAGTGTCGGAGCTTGGGCTAGGGGTGGGTTAAGTGAGTTAGGGTTAGGGTGCAGGTAGGTGAAGTGTGCGTTAGTGTCGGAGCTTGGGCTAGGGGTGGGTTAAGTGAGTTAGGGTTAGGGTGCAGGTAGGTGAAGTGTGCAATAGTGTCGGACCTTAGGGTTAGGGTTTGGGTCAGGGCTAGTGTGTATGCTATGTAGTGTCGCGTGTTGTTTACGTTCCGTGTCGGTGTAATGGTGTTCGTGTAATGGTGTTCGGTGTTTTGCGTTGTCGGGTTTGTGTGATGTCGGTCATCTGGCGTCGGGGAGTTTTCCGTCGGGGAATCGTCGTGTCGGTAATTAGTAGTAGACCCATATATATATATATATATGGATATGTATATATTGATATATATTTATATGTATATGTATATATATATATATATATATATATATATATATATATATATATATATATATATATATATATATCTATATAAAGTGAGAGAGGGGGACTTGGGGGCAGATGTATTGAAACCGGTGCCTGGTGACCAAGGCATGGACTGAACACTAGTGCTGATACTGCAGTACCATACCCCATTCCAAAACACGTTACCCACTAACTACCACATAGGTTGTTGCCTGCCTACCACTGGAGGTGTCAGAAGGGAACATGGGACACAGGTGTACAATAGCCTCCCCTTTGATATCCACAGTGACACACTAGTCTTGTAATCCCTGCACATGGTACATGTCATCAAAAAAGGTGTGTCAGCTAAGGAAATGTAAGTCAGTGTACCTTTCTACACCTCACAATGTCCTATGCAGTATGTACCTCCCATGAGAACTACAGCAAGTGGAAAGGCCACAGACATACCTAACAAAGACTGATAATGCCCTCAAACACATTCCCTATGCAGACTGACTCACAGAACCACAGCTAGAGTGCCTTGCATACTTCCTACACAGAGGTTACCACTGCTGGACATACAGAGTTATGTCACACCCATACCATTCGGCCAACCACCATGGCAACACCTCACAATCTGTCCAGCCTATATGACCTAGGGCCGTAATCCTTGTCACCGCACTGAACAGCACATGCTGGAGGTACAAGTTCCTATACACAAATATGCCATACCCTGGACTAAACCACCCAGCATTAACAAACAAGGCTCCTTATTAGTAGATGTCATACATACCCCTGATGAATGTTATGGAGATAGGTAATATGCCCTGTGAGTGACCTCTGTGTAACTGTTTGACAGGAGCAAGTAAAATCACATTACATGTGTCCCAAAGGGCAGGGTAGCATATGGCTAGGCTGCCCTAGGCCCAGGGCCAATAGCATAGTACCTACCTATGACACAATGCACACACACATGTACTCAGTGCAATACTAGCCATGTGAGGTTGAATGAGTGTGACACTCACTGTGTGCAAGGTCTGTAAAGGTGTGATAGCTTAGCGTGAGTTTGTGTCTGTCATGGTAGTTTGTGTTCTAGGTGTGAGGCCAGAGAAAGATGTGTCAGTTATCGGGATGCAAACATAGTAGATTGGCATATGTTGTGCCGTAGTTCCCTGTGTATGACTACGGTGTCCAATTGTAGGCAGAAGCAATACATGTATGCTCAGTAAGTGGTACTGCTGTGGAATCCAGCTCACATATGAACTGTTGTACTACCTGAAGTTGTAGGCCTAAACACTACAGTATGGTGTATGTTCACATTCCCTGGTAACACTGTCTGGTGTGTTTCCTGTAGTCTGCACAGATTACATACCACATGCATAGGTATCTGTAAGTAGGGGCACACAGTACTATAAGGTACACAGTTAATGCTCATCTGTGTCGTCATACATTTGTATGTTGTATGTATGTTTAATGTGTGTGTAATGATGCCTGTACCATGGCTGCAATCACATGTGTGTTACAGAGTATGTGTGTGTACCTGGGAGCATGTATACTCTGTGACAGTAGTATGCTGGCTATATTAACAACTGTGCACATATGTCAGGTAGGGGTATGGCATCAAAGACTAGGGTGGATTACTGTTGAAACTGTAAATGTGCATTGCATTCATTGCATGGGATGACAATATTCTTCATCCATTAGCTTGATACATACCCCCAGTGTGAGGTTGTGCATTGTATCCCAAACAGTGTGCCGAGTGCTGGTGTATACTAGTTTGTTGTATGGAGTGTGGCAGGCACTGTCAGACAGTTGTGGGTTGAGAACTGCTATGTGGTATTGAACATGTGTATCCCCTGATAGACAGACAGATGCTATATATGGCAGTTAAGTCATATCAGTACATTAGAATATTAAGTGTGCCACATGACTTGCTCACATATTTTTCTTTTCCTTCCAGGGCAATGGTGCATCAGCATAACCCACCTTATACCGCAGCAGAGGAACAGGAGATCCACCAGAGCCTGGTGCAGAATTTCTCTGTGCTGTTTTTCAGGACCAGCCAGAGCCAGCATGAGAGGGCTGCACTGTGGTAAGATCTTGTCTGTTGGGTAAATGACATAGGCATGCATAACCGGACATATGAACATTTACGCCATCACTGCAGTAATTTAATTAGACATGTCCAGCAGCGTGCGTCTGAGATCCACAGACAACAGCTTGCCACAGGTGGTGGGGTACCTATCCACCCCCCCTCACCAGTGTGGAGGAACTCCTCCTAAGTGTTGTGGCTCCAGGCCAACAACAACAACATTCACAAACATGTGTCATCATGGAGGCTGGAGCCACCCAGCATGTTGAAATGGAGTGTGCAGGTAACATGCCATATCTATAGTTGACTGTTCTCTGTACTGGAGGTTTATGCATGTGTGAGATGTGTAGTGTGTGTGTAGCTGTTAACCTGCTTATTCTTGTGCAAAATTGATATTCTGCTTATAATCTGTACACCTGTGAAAGCCAACTGTTGTACTACTGTACTTTATCATACTCACAGTATCAATGGCACAGTTGTGGCCACTGGCAATCACTGTCATATTTTTGCAGGTCCCTCTGGAGTGACAGCAAGGCAGCCAATCCATGCTGGTGAGTGTGTAATAACAATAATATTGCTAATGACATGTGTATGTCATATGGAGGTGTAGTCTGTGCACATGTAACACACCTAAGCATAATGCATGCTGTGCATGTTTGCTGTGAGACTATGCATATCCCATTATTCTCAGTAGCTGCCTCACTCCCATGCAATACACAGAGCATCACACACACACATGTGGCAACACAGTACCAGACATTGGATAGGCATACCTAATACACATGTACACAACACACACATGTTTGGCATAGACACTACACATTAGCCTGCTACACATGTCCAGTTATGACACCTGCTGTATGCCCACCCTTCAGTATCCCACTTATCATCTATGCAGCACACATACTATATCTGAGGGGTAGAGGCCTATCATGTCTTTGTGCAACAGTCTTGAACAAATAATACATTCATGTTAGGCAATGCTCACTATTGGCCAACTTACACACCCATGTAACATGTGGCTGTGTAATTGTGGATGTAGTCATGTTACTGCACTTCAGGTACAGCATGTTAGCTGCCTGTGTGGCACACATCATTATTGTTGACTGACCACAAGATGCATGTTGATCATGGCTCATGTTACTACACCACATCCAGTTCCACTGACCACAAAAGTACACATAGCAGTTATTGTGTAGCACCGTCATGTGTTGTGTGTGTGTGCAAATATATGCACCCACAGCTTGTAACACTTGCACAACATTGTTCTGTCCTTGTACACATTGTGTCCCAGGGTGGAAACAATCACTGAACAACTACACACAAGCATCAAGTACACGTATACTGTTATCAACAAGGGCTGTCTACACTTGCACTGCATGTTCCTGTGCAACACATAATCTGCATGCTGACACATGTGCAGTGATGTTTTTCCTTGTGATACTGTCACCCACCCTCAAACAGTATTTTGTATGTGTTGGATTGCAGGTGTGTGTGTGTGTTTGTATCTGCTGGACTGAGGAGTGTGCATGTGTGCCTGTGTGCCTGTGTGCCTGTGTGCATGTGTGGTAACATCGTGTACACATTTGTAAACCGTGTTTCCTGTCTTCCTCTCACAGGTTCTGATGTTGCTCTGGTGGAGTGCAGCAGGGAACCTGAAGCCACTGCTGGGGATAGTGATAATGATGATACATGTGTAATGGCACAGGGAGGTGTGACAGGGTCTGTCGTTGGTCAGCCAATCGACACCACACAGCAGTCAACCCCATCAATGCGCACAGTCATTCTGCCGATACATCCGGTGTCACCAATGTCCTTAGCTGAGGGACAGCTTACAGTGGGTATTGACCAGGATAGTGTGGTATCATTGGCACATGCATCCCCTCACAGCAGCCATGGACAGATTCCTGACATGGTACCACACAGGCAGATGTCCAGGGGTTCTCGTGAGAGCATCCATGGTCATACTGCCCCTGTCAGATGTGCCCACAGAGGTCTTTCAACCTCAGCTATGTTCCGGGCTGTAATGCAGGCACAGGCACATATGGAACGGTACACCAGACAGGGTCTGAGGGAGCTTAGAGCACATTGCACCGCTATGAATGACACTATGCGTGACATTGCGGCTGCCATCCGTAATATCAGCGAGGTCATTGATAGACGTTGTGGGGACACATTAGATCTCTTCCACAATTACATGTCCATGAGCCAGGATAGTGCAGGATGGTTGAGACGTTGACGTGGACATATGCCAGCAACATCATCAGCTGGCAGTCATCGAGGACGACAACAAACCCAGAGCCACTCCCATAGTGCCAGTACCAGCCCCAGCAATGCTGTGTCTGTGCTGTCATTAGACTGTCCTAGAAGACCACGTGCACGTGGCTCTGCACAGTCCCAGCAGGGACATGTGTCCAGTCAACAACCCACTGCCTCTGATGACAGTACCCAGTCTGGCTTAGTACCTGATACTGTCCGTAGCACCCCTGCCAGGCACAGGTACCGTGTCCGTGGCCAGAGATAGTGATCTGTATGACCTGGCAGGTACAGTCTGTGGCTGTCCACAAACACCCGTATATGGCAGCCACGTGGTGGAACTGTGTGCATGCATACACACACACATAATGCTAACACCTAGGGCTAATACATACACACATACATTGCATTAACATTGCCCCATGTTGTACTACAAGGGCAGACTCTGGCAAAACAAGTACACACCCTGTGCATATGATGAAACTTTGCCACCTCCTGCCATCTGTAACATTGATGCAGGAACAGGATAGCATGGTGCTGATGCACAGGGTGACTACATAGCACTGTAGTAATATTATCATGTTGTTAACAGTACAGTGTAATGATATTGTTGTGGGTATATCCGAGCATGCATGATGCATTAACACTATGATTGTCATTGTAGTTTTGTATACACCAGTGTTAATTCCCAAAGTGTACTCTCTGCACATGTGCCACATGGTTGTTGTGTGTACCTGTGCCTGCATGCGTTGGGGAGTGGACAGTACATGTGTGCTGTTTGCAGCACAGAGTTGCAGGTGTACATTTGTGAACAAAGTGGAGTTGCATTCTCTGCATGTAGATGCTTAGTGCACACATGGGACAGGTAACATGCACCACGTGACACAGTATTCATACATTGTAGTTCTTATTTGTGGGCACTTTGCGTTGTACTACACATATGTTTCACCTGGGGTCACATGTATGTATGACATGGTTTGACAGTATGCTGTGGGTGATATGGTTTCCAAATGTCAATGGTCTGCATTCTGCTGGTATACACAACTTACATAGCCTGACATTCAGTGGTCATTACATGGTGTCTCTTCAACTGATGCACAGATGTAGGAAACCTGGTGTCAGTGATATCCCTGCAATACTGCACTATACCAGTAGCCATTCTTACCAAGCCCCACACATCCCTGGGAACAATTCTCTTTGGCATATAGCAGTCTCACGTACATGCCAACACACTACGGATATGTCCATCCACGACTGCAAATGCATACAGTGACCTACAATGCATTCTACACATGACACACCTAATCACCACAAGGGTATAATACAGACAGATACCTGTTGTCCAAGCCATGCTGTATTGCTGTAACACAACTGTAGCATTGTCATCGGCATGTACTTAACATAGTATTCCAACAGTACCATGTAGGTGGTAGCACCCATCATGTAGAACGGGTAATGGTGTGTACATGTGGACAAGTGTTATCTTGTCTATCCTGTGATATTCACATTTCCAAAGGTATTCTGCAGTCCCTTGGTGTATCACCTAAGCAGGAAGGTGTCTGTATGCATATTGGCAACAGTTGCCATACACCTACACTGGATGTCCATCACTCACAGATTTTGCTGTGTTTTAACATGTCTGACATATACTCCAGACATGAACCCTCACCCACATTAATCTATCAAAGCTTTCATGGGTGTGTGTGACATAGTTGGCCTAGGACACAGATCACTGCAGTAGCCTGCATTGTCACCAACATACATGTATGGCCTAAGGTTGGGAAGCTGCGGCACATGCTGGCAAGGGTAACAACTGTAGTCATATGAGGCAGGCTTCACACATAGGAACTATTAGAGGTCACAGGTACATATCTATATGTGGCACACACATACCTGATGTGTGCATTGAAATTACTGTTATGATAATATGTCATACAATAATAAAAGCAAAACACACAACACATTGACAAACTGTGTAGCAAACACACACATGTCATTTGCAGGATTCAAACCCCTACCTAACTATGTTATGATACTTGAGAGAGACGCATTAGTGCAGCACGCTATTCGCATTACTGGATGATTTCCCTTCTCCTGCTGTATTCATAGGGTGCTGACATCATCAGTCTTTCCAAAGAGGAATGTACATCTTTTTGTGTGCTATCCCAGTCTTCAAAAAGGTCATTCCTTTCAAAGCGAATTTCATACATACACACCCCTCTGCCCCCCCATACACACACAGCGTCTGCAGATTTCAAATCCCTACCTAACTATGTTATGATACTTGAGAGAGACGCTTTAGCGCAGCGCGCTATTCACATTACTGGATGACTTCCCTTCTCCTGCTGTATTCATAGGGTGCTGACATCATCAGTCTTTCCAAAGAGGAATGGATATCTTTTACTATCCCTCAGTATGGGGGATAACAATATCTGTGCATTAACAGACACCTAGTTCAGGGTCACATATGCACACTGGCACTGCCAGGTTATGTTTTATACCATGCTTCATGACCACATGACTTGTAACACACAACACAACTAGGGGGTGTATCCATATACATCACATATACACACACCTCTGGGTTGGTACCACTGCACTAAGCATGACAGTCCATACATATACAACTACCATTGTGCAAAACTGCCTTTTGGCTTGGTGTGTAGTTCAGACCACCCCCCCATACCCAGGAACTGCACTCGGCTTTCCTGGGAACAGTGTAGGATATGAAGGTCTTCACACACACCATTCTAGTGGTTGACTTCAGGTACACAAATATTGACTGGGGATACTACTCAGGCCTCAACAACATCACCCTACAGCCACTACAGTTTGTGAATCCATGTGCTATGGCACAACCAGTCACCACAGCCACAAGGGGGAATACATATTGGACCTGATCATCACCAACATGGGGACTCTATGTTCCACACCAGAGGTAGATCCCTCATTGTTAAGATCAGACCATAAACAACTTTCTCTGGACATCCATATCCTGTCCCCACCCCCAGCCAAGGAAATCACTGTAAAGAATTTCTCAAAAGCAGACTTTGCACTTGTGAAAACTGGGGTGGAATACTTCAAAGGCCCCATGCTGGAGGATAATACAGTCCAATCTGCAGAATCCTTTACAAATGCATTCTATGAGCACCTGCAGGTATGCATTGCTCATGCTATCCCAAATAAAACCAAGACTCCTCTAAAACAGGAGACCTGTCTGGTTGACCCCGGCCATATATAAGCTGTACAACAGCAGGAGGAAGCTACTACATAACAGAGCAATATCCCAGAGAGGGAGGACATCTCTGAACAGTATTGGCAAAAAAATTCAATCCCTCATATAATCATCGCTTGCAAGTTTTGACAGTGAACTTGACCAGACACTACAGATAATCACAAGGCCTTCTTTAGTTATGTCAGGAATATGTGTGGAACCCCCCAGATATGCTCTGAATTGTTGCATAACAGCACAAAATATGCCAAGCCTATGGACATAGCCAACACCCTGGCAGACAGAGACTGCACAAACGCCCCCCCTTACCCCCCAAAGGTACAGATGCCCATTCCAAATTAATGTAACCTCCCTGACATCACAGATGCACAGGTGAAAGGTGCCCTCTCCACAGCAAATAACACAGCATATGTATGGGACCGGCCGGTGTCCCAGGCTGTTTCCTACACAAGCTCTGAGTAGAACTGAACACTCACATTAAGTCACTATTCCAGCTTAGCCTTACTACAGGATATGTGCCCTAAGAATGGCATACAGATGCCATGGACCCACTCCACAAAGGTGGTGCCACAACGGACCACAGGAACTATCACCTCATAAGCCTGACTAGTGTGGTAGAAAAAGCTATGGAGCGTATTATCATGGAAGTCATAATCAAAAACATTGTGAGCCTCCAGACAGTGGATCATACACAATTCAGCTTTGTTAAGGGCAGATCTTGCCTCTTACACATAGTTCATATCTTTGAAACGGTTACTGAAGCCATGGATGAGGGCAAGGTAGTTCACACAGTCTACCTGGACCTTGCAGAAGCCTGCAACACAATACTCCACTCAGGCATCATACATATGCTTACCAGCTTAAATATAAACCCCTATATCACTAGATGTGTTGCTATCTGCCTCAGGGATGGAACCCACATGAGAAAAACCAACAGCATACGAATTAAACCAACCAAACGAAACTGGAAAAGCTGCAAAGGATTTTATTCCGGTACCTCGACTGAGTGCCTTCAAAGGAATAAACATTCAACTTTTTTGCACCTTATATACTAAGCATAACACCAAATGAATAATTAATCAATTACAGAAAATTAAAGAACCCAAGCAAAGTTAAAGAGACATAGTTTGTATGAATACATATATAAAAAACATTAAACTATTAAATATAAATACATACAAATACATGCAGGAAAATACATACAAATACATACAGGAAAAGTTACCTAGAGGAGCATCACAAAACAGTAATATTATTGACAAAATAAATATTGCAATAACTTAATCAAATCATAAGATTAATTTCTAAATTCATGCCCCTTGGTTTCAAAGTGCCAAACTTCAAAATAAATCTACTTTCAAGGTTCAGAAGATTCTGTAGGTAATTACCAGTATTACCTGATAAAGGTTTGGCTAAGGCACAGAAAAATAAGGAGTCCATAATGCCATTATGAACTGTATTAAAATGTTCAGAAATCGGGCTATCAATTCTAGCATTCCGAACATCACCCATGTGTTCCAAAATACTTATTTTTAATTGGCGTTTTGTTTGACCAATATAATATTTAGGTGGAACACAATCACAGCCAATAATGTACACTACCCCACATGATTTACAGTTAAAACTATTATGGGCAGTATATTTTACCCCATTGATAGTGCTGCCCGATAAATTCTTAACATTTTTACAAATTTTATATTTGCCACATCTAAACATGCCGTGAGGCAGAATAACACTCCCTGAACTAACAGGATCACCAAAATTAAACCTAAATTTCAAAATTTCCTTAAGATTAGCATATCTACCATAGGAAAAAGAAACATGATGTGGAAACAGATGACCTATCTCCTCATTTTTTCAAACAATTGGCCATAAAAAATCTACAGCATCTTTCATCATTGTGGAAAAAGGAGAAAAATTTGTAACAAAAAATATGCTGTCAATATTATCACGTACAAATTCATTGTCTCTTGAACTATTTAGAAAAACTTTTTTTGCCCTATTGCCAATCCTGTTTAAATTTAACAGTCTATCAACACTTTTTTTAATTAGACTTTCAGAATAACCTCTGGTCATTAATCTATGTCTGACATTTTCAAATTCCAAAATCAAAAGAATTCTTTCAGAGGTGTGTTCCTGAATACGTTTAAACTCCCCAAACGGAAGTGCCTCAATTAAGTGTGCAGGATGTGCACTACTCGCATGTAAAAAATTATTACAGGCTGTATCCTTCCTGGAAGGTCTAAATTGAACTAGTTCTTTTTCATCAACATACAACAAAATATCCAAAAACTGGATTTTACGAGAATTCACAGTATATGTAAATTCCAGACCAAATTTATTTTGATGAAGACTTTCCACAAATGTATCAAAATCCAATCTATCTCCCTTACAGATAAAAATCAAATCATCAATATATCTGTAGTAAGAGACAACATTTTTCTGGAAAAAATCTAAAGTATATAAAAAACTAATTTCAAAGTATGACATGAACAGGATGGCATAAGTGGGGGCAAAATTAGCCCCCATAGCAGTCCCCTCTTTCTGAAGAAATATTCTTTGCTCAAAAAGAAAATAATTATGGGTAAGTGCAAACTCTAAAAGTAGAATAGCAAAAGAAGTACGTGGACCCTCTCCTAAGAATTTCCCAATTGCCTCCAAACCAAATTTAGTTTTAATACTGGTATAAAGTGCCTTTACATCTACAGTGGCCCAGTAAAAAGTTTTTTCCCATTTGAAGTTTTTAATCAGCTGACAATACTGGTTAGTGTTACTGATATGAGAAGTTACATTCTTTTTTAAGGATACTATCTAAAAATATACCTACATGTTCCAAAAAACCTCCACAACAAGATACAATGGGGCGACCAGGGGGATCTCGTAAGTTTTTATGTATTTTAGGAAGTGCATAGAACATAGGGTCCTTAGGGTTGACAATAAACAATCTTTTAACATCCTTCTTATTAAGAAAACCTAATATTTCACCCCTTTCAAGTATCTCCAAAAGTGCTGAATTAAATTCACTAATCGGGCTATTAGGTAATTCCACATAAATACAGTCATTACATAAGAGATCATAATTCATTTTTAAATAATGACATCTTTCCATAATGGAAAGATGTCATTATTTAAAAATGAATTATGATCTCTTCTTTCCATAATGTCCAATTCCAGACCAGTTACAACTGGTGTCCCACTGGGCTCAGTTCTGGGACATGTCTTGTTCTGTATGTACTTCTCTGAGGTTCAGACTAACACGGGGGGATTATGTCTAACAAACTTCACAGATGACTGCTAACTGGGGGCCATAAGCGACACTGCAGCTGACACATGCTTCCTCCATAAGGGTCTCACAGAGATGGATGCTTGTTGCCAGAGCCATGGCCTCATGCTACATGCTAAGACATGCATAGTCATCCCCTTTGGGGAAAACAAGGTGCACACAAATTGCCACATAAGTGGTAATCCATTAAGTACAGAAGACGTATTTACAGATTTGGGGACCAACATAGATCGTAACCTCTCCTTACTAATCACATTGACAGAGTCATTGCAAAGACCTTTATATAGCCCTCCTTATCACATGGGGGTCTGCATGTAGATCATGGTAGGTCATTGTGGCCCTCTACTTAAACTTCAGCACAAAACTAAATAGGACATGCTGCAGGGACAGATTCATTACCCAGAGGCTCCCCTCACTCTGGAATTGAATCCCAATTAAAGTTAGACATAGCCCCTCGCCAGCCCTCTTCCAGTAAAATCCAGCTGCATGGTTGGGAAATTGCAAATTCACCCCTGGGATCTCCACTGTGTCCCTGCTTGACAGAGGCACAGCAAACTAGCCTTAAAGGGTGCCTTCTGTGACCTACTTTACAGAGGCACAGTAGGCTACTCTACTGGGGAGGTGGACGCCAAATACACTCTGGCTAGGCTTATGAATTCCCTAGGGCAGACAGCCTAGTATCGACCTCTGCACCTATGTTTATGTTAGGGATGCACAATATTTGTTGCTGATATTGTTTGCAGGTCTTTATTGCTGTAGTTTTCCCAGTTTCTATGAACAACTTGTGTATCTGCGTAACATGTTTCATCATGACAAGGTTCCAGTATATTAATACATGTGTCTGTTGTCACTTAACTGTGTGCACAGGGTGGATTGCTGGATCGTGGGAGGTTCCTGGCTTAACACATACAACTGCCAGATATGTGTGGCCAACTGCTATAGTCAGACATGGCCTGAGTGTGTGAGCATGCCCAGTTCAGGCTTTCCATGGTTTGTTGCCTGACATATGTCTCATTTATCCAAGTGTGTGAGCATGCCCAGTGTGACCTTTCCATATGTTGTGATCTGAAGTCCACTACATTTGTGGTTGTGTGTGAACATGACCAATATTGACATTTATACTGTGTGTGTTGGAAGTCATGTTGTGTTCTTACTGCCAGACTCCTTTGTGTCATAACTCAACAGGGATTATGCTGTGCCTGGAAGGTTTCCATGGGATAGTTTGCAAAGACTTGTCAACATTCTTTCATACTGGCTGAGCACTGGAATACTGTCATGGTGTAGTGGTTCAGTACTTTCACTATGATGCACAGTATCCTGGGTTTGAGTCCCATCACTGCTTTAAATATTCATACTGAGCAGACTAGACTGGTTAAGGGCCAGTTGGGCAAATATGACCATGTTGCATTTTGTTCAGCTATGGCCTACTTAAACCAGGCTTGTCCAACATTGCTGTGTATTCACCAACTTAGGTGGACATTGCCAAACATTACTCCACATTGACCACAGTTGTACTAGTTGGTGTGTGTGATTCTGTTCATAGGTCCATAGGTTCATACTAGGCTATCTGCCCTAGGGAATTTATAATCCTAGCCAGAGTGTGTTTGGCTTTCAACACACATTTTACCTGGAGTTTGCCATGACATTTTTCAAGGTTAGTATACTGTGTCTATGTCTAACAGTGACATAGAAGTGATACCCAGGGTAAACCTACAATCTCCCATCCACTCATCAAGATTCCTCTTGAAGTGAGTCAATGAAGGACTCTGGCTAACCTGGAGTGGGAGTTTACTCGAGAGTGGAGGGAATCTCTGGGTTATGAATCTGTCACTCCAGCATGTCCTATTTATTTCAGTCCTGAGGTTCAGGTCTCTTGAGCGTGTAGCTTGATGGGATTCGGATTTACCGAGGTGCAGCATGTCCATTGATTCCAGGTTGGACATGGCTTTATACATCAGGCACAGATCACCTCTGGGCAGGTGGTATGCCACTGAGTGGAGCTGCAGTTTCTTTAACTGGGCAGCAAATGGCATCTGTTTGAGCCCGTTGATCCTCCAGGTGAGGTACTTTTGGGGTGTTACCAGTTGCTGCAGGTGTCTGATACGGTACATCCCTCAAGGGGCATTGTACTCAATTATGGGCCTAATGAGGGATGAGTCAAGAGGCCCGATGACCTACCCTGATCTAGATGTGAATCCCTTCATGATTAGGTGGGCTATATGAAATGTTTTTCTAACCACTTTGGCCACGTGGTTGTCGAATGAGAGATTGCTATCAACTTGGGTCCCCAGGTCCCTTATCACTTCTAAAGTACTTAATGGGTTACCACTTATGTGGTAATTTGTGGGCACTTAGTTTTTGCCAAAGGGGATGACTATACACTTTTTTGCATTTAGCTTGAGGACATGGCTCTGGCACCAGTTATCTGTTTCTATGAGGCCCTTTTGTAGGATGCTTGTGTCAGCTGGAGGGTCGATTATGGCACCCAGTTTGCAGTCATCTACAAACTTGTTCAGCCACAGTCCTTCTGTGTTGGCCTGTACCTCCGAGAAATATATACCAAACAAGGGAGGTCCCAGGACTGAGCCTTGTGGGATGCCACTTGTAGCTGGTTTGGAGTCTGACATGGCTCCAGCATTTCCGACCATGTGGGTTCTGTCCTTGAGCTAGTTTGCAACCCATCTAGTGACATAGGGGTTTATATTGAAGCTGGTGAGCTTATCTATAATGATCAAGTGGGGTATTGTATGGAAGGCTTTTGTGAGGTCCAGGTAGGCTGTGTGGACCACCTTCCCTTCATCAATGGCCTTGGTGACTGTTTCAAATGACTCAACCTGGTTTAAGAGACAGGATCTGCCCTTAACAAAGCCAAACTGGGTAGGATCCAGTGTCTGTAGGTCCCCAATATCTTTATTTCTGAGGTCCATGATGATCCTTTCCATAGCTTGCAGACCAAGCTAGTCAGGCTTCTGGGGCGATAGTTTGCAGTATCCACTGAGGCACCACCTTTGTGGAGAGGGACCACTGTTGCTGTACACTGCTCTTTGGGTACATATCCTGTGGTAAGGCTGAGATTGAACAGTGATTTTATGTTTGTGTTCAGTTCTTCTTGGGGTTCATGTTGGACACAGCCCAGGACACCGTCTCGTCCCATTGATGCTGTGTGTTTTGCTTTGGAGAGGCTGGCTGTTACCTGAGCATCAGAGATGTCAGGGGGCCAGCACTCTGCTGGGATAGATATTTGCCCTTTTGGTGGGGGGGGGGAGTTTGCACTGAACCTGTCAGCTCGGATGTTGGCAATGTCTGTGGGTTTGGTGTATTGTTTGTCATTTTGGACTAATTCTGAACGTATCTGGGAATTCCCACCCAAGTTCCTACCATAACTAAAGAAAGCCTTGTGATTATCCTTATTGTCCTGTACAATTTTTATCTCAAAGCTGACCTTAGACAATTTTATGTTTGGCCATAGTTTTTTAATAATACTGATCGGAGATGCCTTCCCTTTTTGGGATTTTGCTCTATCATATAGTAGCTTCCCCCTTGTATTACATGGTTTGTTTATGGCTGGGGTCCACCAGATAGGATGCCTGCCTTTGGAGGATTGGGTTTTGGTTTTATTTGGGATTGCATGATCCATGCATTCCTGAAGGTGCTCATAGAATGCATATATAAAGGGTTCTGAGGTCTGGGCCGTATTTTCCACAGGCACAGGAGCTGTGAAGGATTCCACCTCAGTTTTGAGGAGTGTGAAATTTGCTTTAGAGAAAAGTTTTTCACTGTGGTTTTCTGGGCATGGGCTGGGGTCGGGATGTGAATATCCAGTGAGATTACTCTATGGTCTGATCTTACCAGTGAGGGATACACTTCTGGTCTTGGGCATAGTTGAAGTCACCCAGTATAATGGTGTTTGGGGAGACCTTCATATTTTCATGTGTTCTCCAGTCAGCCAAATGTGGTTTCTGGGTTTAGGAGGGTGGTCGGTAGCAGGCTATGAACTGGAAGGCGGTTTTACCTACTGTTAGTTGCACATGGATAGTCTCTGATGCTTCATGCTGTGCCACCAACCTGGGGGTGTGGGTATCTTTGACAAATATTGATACTCACCCTCCTTTTCTAGTTTGTTCCATGTTTTGGGCTGTAAAGCATGGTATGAGGGTTGGGAGGGTGGCCTAATGGTTAAGGTGTTTGCCTTAAAAACACAAGGTCCAGGGTTTGAGATTCACAAGGGACAATTGGCTAGGCTTAAAATGGCTCACAAGGGCAGTTTGCTTAGTACTAATCTATGAACCTATGAACCTATAACCTGTTAGCGCTAGGGTGCTCTTGGGAGCCTTGAACCAGGTTTCTGTTACTGCACAGATATCAACATTCTCAATGCTGAGGAGAGTTTGGAGTGTGTGCATCTTGCGGTTTAGACTTCTGGTGTTGAGTAGCATTACTTCTAGTTTCTTATCCCTTGTGATACCTATGGAGGAAAGGCCAGGGGTAACAGGGGAAAGCCATCCCTAGCGAAGCATCATGTCTTGTTGAGCATGTCATCCCAGGCTGACAGGCATTGGATCCCCTTTGACTGACACCACTACTTAAGCCAATTGTTGTAATTGATCATCTTGTCTTCACATTGTGGCATCATGCTTGGTGAGGGTAGGATGATACTCAAGGTCATCAAGTTTGCATATACTACATGGTGGTAAATGCTGTTTAGCACTACCTTACATTGCTTAACACATGGCAATCATGCCTCAAGTGGTGCTGCAGGGCTGCCTATGTCAGATGCACATACTACGCTCCCTGTACATGTTTGAAAGCAGGTTGTGTCAACTTAGGCATCCCTTTCACTATATGTGTGAGTCAGAGAGAGAGGTATCATTTCCAGGGTTCCTACTGAGCCAGTGTATGTGCTATGCATTGCCTCTTTGCCAAGGCCAAGGCGTACTGGGCACGCCTCCTTCTGCCTACTGGGGCAGGCTCAGGTTGTTCCTCCTCCGAGTCACGCTCTGCCTGTGATGGCCTTGGCAATGGTGGGGGGCTGTTTGGCCCAGGCCTATGCTGGTCCTGCAGCAGCTGTCTTTGTAGAATCATATAATGTAGCATACCACATACCATGACAATTTGGGTACATGTTGTTGGTGAGTATTGCAAGGCTCCACCAGATGTGTCCAGGCACTGGAACCATGACTTGAGCAGCCCAAACACATGCTCGATTACATTTCGTGTTTGTGCGTGTGCCACATTATGGCGTTCCTGTTCAGGTGTGTGTGCATTTCTGATGGGTGTCATCGGCCACGGCTCCAGTGCATAGCCAGCATCCCCCACTAGGTGACCATGTGGGATGTTCCCATTGGCAAATGTCTGGTACAGCTGCGTCAGATGCCAGATATGGGAATCATGGTAGCTTCCAGGGCAGCCAGCACACACATTCATTATTATGCCCTGGGCATCACACACAACCTGGCAGTTGATGGAGAGGAAGCCCTTGCAGTTAATGTAGTCCCTACCCCACTCACCGGCTGGTGCTTTGATGCATATATGCTTGCAGTCTATTGCACCCACTACCTCAGGGTATTCTGCTATTTGCTGGAAGAGACGCATATTTCTGGCCAATACCTCATGGGAATTGGGGAAATATACATGATCACTGACATGTGCTGACATGGCATCCAGGAAATGGTGCAGTACCCTGGATGCTGATGCCTGTGATATCCCCATCATATCACCAGTTGGTCTCTGGAAGGTACCTGTTGCTAGTAGTCTTAGGCCAACACATACCTTGGTTTCCACTGGGATGGGTTTCCCTCTGTTGGTTCTGTGCATGAGGTGTGACCTGCACAGCTCAACAATTTGCTGCAGGAGGTCTCTGTCCACTCTATAGCGCTCCACTATCTCCAGCTCATGTAACCCCTGGTAGGTGACCCTGGGCCTGTATACTCTTCTCCATCTCCTCACTTTGGGTTGTCCGGCAGCATTTGCATTGTCACCACCCTCAGCATGTTGCATATGTCGCCTTATAACAGCAATGGCAGCCCCTAGCATTTTTTGTCTGAGTGAAGCTTTTTCAGTTTTCACTTCTAGTAGCTTACTCCAGTGTTGCAGTGTCTCTTGAGAGAAACACACTGCACTGTTGTTTGCAGAGTTTTAAGTGCTGGGCTGGGCTAGTGTTCTGCCTGTGTAATTGCCTGATTCTGATTGTTTTCACCTGCTAGCTCTGCTAGTACTCCCTGGTAGCTTCCTACTATTTGTTGTGCTTCCTTTTTCCTTTCTGTTTCCTCAGGGGCAGCACTGCGCACACAAGCACAAACACACGCACACCAGCTCCCACACATGCACACATGGTTAGACGGACTAAAACGTGCTTATTTGGGTAAAAACGCACGCACACCGCGTATACGTGCTTACAGGTCTTTAAACAGCCCTATACATGCTTACTCTAGGTTAAACGCACACACTCATGCTTCCACACACGCACTCTGTCTTACTCGGGTTTACGGGCATGCACACGCGCATACCCACTCAGCAAGAAACTTTGGTGTTGTCCACAGTATACACCTTCCATTTCTTGACATACCTCTTTCCATGATGTCTAACTGACAGCTAACACATGACACTCTGCTCCAATGAGCTTCACTACTTTCATACATACCCCCCCTTGTGATGTCACCTATCTCCTACTCTGTTACTCCCCATATCCTACTCCTACACTCCACTGACTGTGCTCATTTGCTATGTAAAAGTGTGATTCACTGTCCTAACACTCATTTACATAGGATTGCCTACTAATGCTTGATAACATGTCTTAGACTGGGCTTCTCCCCTTAGCAACCCCTACTTGGTGGCCATGTTGCCTTCAGCCTGCTATTCCCTTATATTGTAATTTAGCAATTTTCATAAATTCCACATTTGTGGGTTTTAATTTTTATTTTTCTGGTTTTTGTGACGCAGCCCATTTGCACGGTGCTGCGCTACACTTAAACATCGGAAATTGCCGAAAAAAAATAAGTATTTTTATTTTAATTTTGCATCTGGGAACATTTCCAATGGCCATATATTTGGCCATGGGCATGCTTCCTCAACCATATGCAATCTTTATTTGGAGCTGACAAGGCTCCAATGTACTGTTTGCAGAATGGTACTCAGTTGTCAACTGAGTACATTTCTGCAACTAACACGGCTCCTACTCGGACAGGTTTGTGCTTCCTGGATCGCAAATTTACCTCATTTGCATGCCTTTCGGCTGCAAGTGAGGTAATTTGCATATCCCAGCCCTGTCCGTGTAAGAGACGTTTTAGGAGCTCTCTTACACACCCCTACAGGCTGTTCCTGGATCACTCGTCGGACATGATGGCTGCATGGAGTCTTACTCTACTCTTAGACTCCGTGCAAGCCATTGTGAATCCGGCCCATTATCTTCTGCAATATGAAGCAACAGGAAGTTTACACTTATATCTGTTGTCATAATCAGAGCAGTGTAATCATTTTTGAATCTGACCATACATCTCTTTCAATCTGGCCCTGTGCTATGCATATCATGTTCAAATTTAAGTGCTACTAAAATGGGTTTATCAAATTTTTATTTTTTTTCTTAACTTCTGTCTGCTTTATTTATGCTCTTTGAGTTGCCTGTTCTGCTGGCTATTTTTTTCCTGTTCCATCCTGTTTTCTTGGACATTCCAGTGGCTCATTTACCTTTGACTAATTCAGAGGCTGGCTCATTGGTTCCCTGGACAGACTGGAAACCCTACATTATATGTTTCTCTCAGTCTGACAATTCCCTTAAAATGTTTATGGTGTTAAACAGACCACCTGTGTACAAGGCTGGGATGATCTTAACTCCTCATTCCTTCATGCATCTAAACAAAGTACATATATTGTAGACTGAATAGTATTCCTTCATACCAGATATAGGTGTACTATACACCAGATATAGGTATACTATACACCAGAGGGTTCCTATTAAGTTGACGAATGACAACAATGCCAAACGCTCAGAAGAGCAAAACCACAGGATATTGTAGATCGGATTGCAGGATCGCAGTACAGTGAAGATTGGAATATTTGCCCTTTCCTCACTGTAGTGTGATCTTGGAGTTGGCATATATATTTAGCAGGGGGTGTGGGGGGCACAGCCCCCACAATAAAAGTTTCAATATTTGGCAGTTTCGCTCTTCTGACCGTTTGAAATTGTTGTCATTCAACAACGTGATATAAACCCTACACCAGATATAGGTATACTCCTTTTATCTGAATAGCCATTCATGATACCCTAAAATAAATAGACCTGATGATGTTAACTCCTTACTTACTAGAAATGCTACTATTTGTTTTAGGGTTTATATAATACTAAGATGGCATCCTCAATTCAGAAAATACCAGTCATTTAAGAATAAAGTGATCACAAGTGCTACTTAATACCACCAACTAAAAACAGAGCTAAGAAAAGAAAAATTGATGATTTTGGATATCAGGAGACAGAAGCTGATCAGCTATCTCTTCTAAAAAGGCCTTCCTTCACTGCTTGATCTTTTATACATTAGCCATGTTGCAATGAATAGAGAACATTAATCCTCACAATATCATAACATAGAAATCCTCAGAGTCAGACATACCAACAAGGCAAGTCCCCCAAAAAGAGAAAGAATCAGGCTGCTATACAGCTGATCAAGGAACCAAATCTCAACTCTAAAGAGGAGAGGAAGGTACGGGAAAGAAAGCTGCAAAGAGGTTCTAGAGATACCAGCAATGGTTAAAACTCATGTAGGCAATGAGTGCGTTTCTGTTGATAAGCCTGGGATTAATGGCCAATGGCAGTTAGTAAAATAATATTTGACAGAGTTTGTTTAAGCTTTGAATCCAGAAGTTACGGAAAGATTACATGAAATGTTGGGGGTGTTATTTCAGGGACAGGTATTTCATAGTTTGCAGCAACAAAGTAGGCCAAGTCAAGTTATAGGTTTTACTAGTCAGTATAAGGTTAGTGATGATGACCCATTTCTGCAGCTTCCTTCCTGTAACTGCAAACAGGTGCAAGGGACATGGAAACCTTGCATGAAGGACCCTCTTCCAACCAGGATGAGATACAATCCTTCTCATCTGGGACTTCAGGGGTATTTACTACAGAATATATCCCACTGGCAGTCAAAGGTAAAATTTAGAAGGGAGAATGGGTGGTTGTGTTTATGTTAATGAATGCAGATAAGGAGTAGTGTATTGTAGAGGCTGTGGTTATGGATTTGACTATGCATCTGGCAGCATCAGCTAAGAGAAGTCCTGCCAGCTTCAGAGCCAGGACTTGGGAGAACCGAATCATGAGTTTTTTTTATCGGACAACAGTGACTCTGGATTGGGATCTCCGACAAGCTGTGCCCATGCTACATTATTTTTTTGGCTGTAGTTTAGGCCCAGAGGCTATGGTTTGGGGTGTGTGAGGATGCTTGGTTGTGGTAGGATCAGAGGTTTACAAAACTGAAGCTGGTGAATGAGTCCCTCTGGGAGGAGAGCAGGCATGTGCATACAAAGTTAGGTATCATGATTTATAAGGTTGTTATATCAAGTAAGTGTGGTCCTGAAATGCATATGCTAATGGTGAAGATATGCTGTGCATTTAATGTGGGCAGGTATACTTGGCACTCTAGCAGATTCTGCAGTTGAAAGATGCTTGCATAAAGAAGGAGGACATTGAGGTAGAGCTTCAACTTTTAGGCCAACAGTTGTTGAGATACATAGAGGTGATAGATAAGCTGTTTTATGAGTGGCAGAAAGAGAATGCCTTCCTTTCAAAATGCATCTCCTAAGTAAAATTGCTTACTTCACTAATGGTGTGATAGATTTCTGAGCTTTATTGGCAGATTACAATAATGCCAAGACATCCCAGGTTTCATTTGAGGCTTCCTACTAAATCTAGGGATTTGTGCTTACTATGAAAGTGCAACAATCTGTGGTCTGTAAAGGGTAAGGAAAATGTAGGCCATGTTTGGTAGATAAAGAATTTATGACAGGGAAGGTACAGAGTCCTTTTTAGAAAACACCCTATTGAGATTATACCATTTATCCACTTGGTTTTATACCAAAGAAATCTTCTGGTGAATTTCAATTAATTCATCAATTGCCTTTGCCTGAGTGGTTGTAGTACATGAGGGCATTGCAAACAGAAATGCATGGGTTCAGTATGTAGTGCTGGATGATGCAACCACCATTATCAGGCATTTGAATGATCCACTGCTGACTAAGTTGGATGTGCAGGCAGTATTTAGTCTAAGGAACAGGCTTATGGATTTCTTGCAAGCAGCTAAAGTCATAGTGAGTGATGTCATGGAATTGCTTGGTCTTTTTAAATTTATTTGCAGGGCAGTGAGACATGAGATGAATTTCACCAGTTGTTTGGCAAATATGGTCCAAATTGCGCAGTGGAAGCATCACAAGGTGGGGGTCAGGAAATAAGTCAAGGAGGATTTAGCAATATGGGGCACATTCCTGACCCACTTCAATGGGGTGTCAGTGTGGCAGGCTGATTGTCTAACTTCCTCTGACCAGCAACTGTACACAGGTGAGTCTGTGGTACAGGGTATGGAAGCAAATTTTTAAGAGAGATGGTTTTCTGCAGAAATAAGGACAGTTGTTGCCATTCTAGAATTAGTTCCTATTTTGGTTGTCACAGTGGTATGGCAGGAAATTCAGGAAAAGGAAGGTAATGTTTCCATTCAGATAACAAAACTGTAGTGCATGTACTACTGTGAAAGACCACAAGGTATGACCCTATGCAGTCACCACTGAAACTGATGATGCTGCATAGACTGAAGATAGACTTGTCATTTTCAGAGAAGTGCTTACTAGGTTAGCTGAATACAGTGGCTGATAATCATTATCACTTGCAGTTATGCAGGCTTTGTTCCTTGATTCCAGATGTAGAAAAGATCCCAGAATGAATTCCAGAAGAAGTAAGAAACACTGGTGTTTTGCTGTGATACAGTTGTTGCAACAGTTGTGGGATCCCAGAACTAGGAAAATTTATGTTTCAGCATTTGCATCTCCTCCAGACTCTCCCTAGCACAAGCTCTGCTGCTACCAACTCTACTCTATCCCACCCCCTTACTCATATTCCTCCAATCTACTGTCATGGCTAAATTAGAACATACATACAACAAAGTTGTAAGGTTTGCTGCGAACCTACATTATCGCACTCATCACTGTATAGCCCTAAAAAACCTTCATTGGCTTAAATTCCAGCATGAATTTCTACTCCCCCAATGGCTCTTGGCTCATTCAGTCTTACACATACCACTATCCTGTCCTTCCATCTCCACTTTCATCCAGCCATATAATCCAAACTATGCACTCCGCACCTCACTAGAGTACCAGTTACAAGTCAGTAAATGCAATGCTAATATTGGTAAACTACCCTGTAGTCATTCAGAACTATCACAAACCCCAACTCCTTTAAATCTGCCTTAAAAGACAGCTTCCATCTGTCCAGGTCCTGCCATTGTAATGACCAAGCCTAATTACAATGGTGTCTCCTTTCTAGCTAGCCACTTGGCCAGCCTTCCTTGCTAACTCAGGGTCTAGAGCAAAGGTTGTTCCTTCTCAGGATTCACTTCTTCTCCCCCCTTTTGTCTTTCATTCAAGCTACACTCTTTAAAACCCTTGCCCCTTCCAACATTTCTCAATTTATTTACTGCTGATAGACTGTTTTTTTTTTAACCATACTTAAATAGAAGCTTGCTGCTAACTTGCTAATCTTCTTAAACAGAAATGTGTTGCAAACTTGTTACTCTCTTTATTGTACTTTTTGGTCTCACTTTTTATTCTAATTGTTAATTTTCTGTATAATTGATTTTGTAACTTGAACTACTGATATTTTGAACTTCTTATATCTTTTGTATATCAATACTGGTGTTTTAAATTGTACTTTCTTTGACGTAATGCGGGAGGTTTTCTCCTCGGGTCTCCGCTGAAAATGGGCTTCTGCTGAGATGGAGTAACCCAGCTAACAAATGTCAAATAAATAAATAAAGTAAAATAAATTGCCATTTGTAAATTTGCTTCCAGGAAGGGAAAGGAGAAGGTGAGTGTAGTTAGTAGCCTAGTACCTAGTATCCAAGTGGAATCAGCGTGAGGTGCTGAGAGCAATTAAAGCTCATTTAATGACTTTAAGTACTGCAGCCTGGCTAGTGCACACCTTGGACATTAAAGAGGTGATGATTTTAAGGATGGTAAAGGAGTGAGAAAGTATACAGGTTTGACAGTGGATAGGCAGTTGCCCACTGCCTAGGTCATACTTAAGCTGTGTTTGAGGGGTGCACACCAGCTTAGCAGTGATCATGGTAGTTATGCAATGTGGGCTACATTAGAGACTGCTTTGTATACATGAGCGTTTAGGATTAGTAAGCTCACTGGGACTTTTTGGAAATATTTATACGTTGTGGATGGTGTTTGTTCTGATATGGATTGATACCTCAAAGTCTGTTCAGGCGAGCAAAGGCACATGGGTGGTGTTTGAGAAGAAACCCAAACGTGTTTTATGGTCAGTGATTTGGGCACTGATGTTGCGTGCACTATCAGTTGGGAAGATGGATAATTTGGTATTCAGGTTCCTGGATGGGAGAACTGTGGAAACTAGCAGTTTTGATACCATGTTTAAAGTCAGGGTCCAATGTATGGCAGTACTTACGACACTCTCTTATGATAGGTAGGGCATCAGATTTAGAAAGAGTGGATAAATCCATACAGGTGATTAACAGGGCAGATATAAATCAAAGGATATTTTCTTTCATATCCAATAGTGTAGAAAAAAGGAAGTGGGGAGTAGGACAGATGTTAAGTCAGTAACTGATATGATTTATTTTTGTTTTGTTGCAGGATGCAAAACAGTTGTAATAGCTCAACATTCATTTTATTTGTATTCAGGATGTCTAAGAGATCAGCAGTGGGGCCTAGTGAAGCATATCTAGGTCTTTGTCCTTTGAGGTATGAAGTTATCTGGGAAGGGTAAAGAGGAATGTATTGGTTTCATCTCATGCCAGTTCTGGAGGAGATGGATAAAAGAGCAGGTCATTCACACATCAAACTGATCCATCTGAAGGGCAATGATCTTGCCTATATTTAATGAACAGAAAAAAAAAACTGCATCTGTTTACTTTTTTCTGTCCAGGCTTCATAGCACAGCTTCATTTCCTGTCATGAAGCATCAGGATTGCTTTTTACTGGGTGATATCTGTATACCCATTGGAGAATGTATGTTCTCCAATATGGTATCAGCGTATGTTTTGACCATTAACTAGTGCAATGTAAAGCAGTAAGACAGTGTGACAAAAAAGGTTTGGAGGGCAGTAAGATGAACATATGAAGAGGACCATGAGTTATCCTGTCTCACACCTTTATTTAAGTATTCATTTAATAAGTTTGTGGTGGGCTCATCTGAAGACCCTTTTCAACCAAATCTCATGCCCAAGAGAGGAACTCAATTCATCACAGCCTGTAGATTGAGAACAATTGTAAAATAATTTATGAGCATGAAACATTTAGCTGCCATGTATGAAAATGTAATGGTCATATTTATAATTACCATGATCACAAGTGGACTAAAAGACTATAAATAGTTGTTAGTTTGTATATTTAAAACTGTAAATGGAGTGTTTACAAATGAAATATGAAGAGCATTTATCAGAGGAAGGGTAGCATCTGTACTGTCATATGTAGAAAGATGGTATTTTTAAAAGAAAAGTAATATCAAGCTTGGTTTTAGTAGCATAGCTAGGGTGGGTGGAATGGGACAACTGCCCCCACTGCAAAATGTTAAGTGGAATGATCAGCAGGTGGCAATTGTTCTTCAGTGCAGTACATTGTCAGAATTCAGAACTGAATGCCAGTACTGTATTGCATTTGCAATCAGAACAGAAGAGTGTAGTGCTCAGTGTGTGTGTTGTAAACTGTAACGTTTGCTTGCAACAATTTTAACAGTTTGTTACAGTTTAAATTAAAACAAGAGCTGTCATAGGTGCTTCTAAAATCTCATCTACAATAAGTGCTATGTTCAGTTCTGGAAACATTATGCTTATAAACACATGGCATGATTAAGTTAGCTCTGATTAGACAAAAAAATTAACAGGAGCAATTCAAAACAAGAATAAATGTGTCCCTCATATGTATTCTTGTGAGAAAATAACAGATGTGCACATGAAAGATACTTAAGAACCTAAAATGAATCTGCAGAGTCCAAATTGTTGCCTTCTTTAAAGGGAAGTAATAAATGACAGTAACAGGTCACAGTAAGTAAATACAAACTAGGTTGGTAAAGGGTAAAACAAAGAAGGATTATTTCACAGGTAGTTTGATAGGAATTCATAAAGTAAAAGTATGGTAAAAAAGTGGGTTAACATTGAAGGATCAAAGATACACTTACTAATATTCAATCTAACAACCATGGAGTATTGTCTTCCTATCTTTCTCCAGCATGTCAAGTAGGTATGTTATCAGCTTTAAGCATTTTTGCATGAGTGTTGCAACCCCTTTAACCAACTATGGGGTTTCTGCCCCAACCCCCGATGTGTGTGTGTGTGTGTGTGTGTGTGTGTATATATATATATATATATTACATACACACACACACACACACACACCTGCACATATATCTACTACCTGTAAAGTTGCTACATCTAATACAAAAGGTGATAGTATAGTCAAAGTTTAGATGTGAAGACATAACACCACATCACTGCATGCAGCAGTGTGAAGTAATACTTCATCAAATTTATTGTGGCATTCAACGAGGCTGTTGCAAATTTGTCCTCAGCAAATCATGCACAATTTTAGTTTCATAAAGGTGAAGTTCACCTAAAAATTAGATGGACAGCATTCAATTAATGTATGGTACAGACAGAGGCAGTTGTATCAACAAGTGAGGAAAAAAGTACGATGCTATTGGCTAAAGAGGATTATAGTTTATCCAGCAGGCAAATATATATATATATATATGGGAGCATTTAATAAGCTTGAAATACTGAAATCTCAAATTTCAGAATCTCAAGCCCATAAAGTTGAAAATCCAAATACCTGAAACCACAAAACCATGAAAGCCTAAATCCCGAAACCACAAAATTGCAAAATTCAAACACCCAACACTTTCAAACACCAGTACAACACACACGCAACCAACTAAACAAGCACTTGCACCTACCCTTATTATATGTAGGGGGGCAAGCTCCCCTGTACACCCCCACCCCCCTACTTAAATATTTTAACTCCAAGGTCGTACTACATACATACACACACACACGAAACACCACCACACAAACTACATTCCTCTCGCACACACACATCACAGTAACAATACACACTAACATACACTACAGCCCCTACCCAACACCCTTAAACATAAACACTTACCTGAATCCATGAACACAGCACAACACCAGAACGACTAATTCAAAATCACCCGCATTCGAGATTTTGAATTTCGTGCTTCTGGGGTTGCAATCTTCCGATCCTTCCACTTTATGATTCTGAAATTTGAGATTTCAGTATTTCGAACTTATAAAGTGCTCTTTTATATATATATATATATATATATATATATATATATATATATATATATATATATATCAGAATACTTTCTGGGCAAAATAGTCTATATCTGCAATAACAATCAATGTTTCTATCACATGACTAAAAAAGTAAATGTCATTTTTAGTAATATTGTCCAAATTATACTCTCCTTATCAAATAAAATACATGTTCCTGTAAAAGGCCTGTTAGAATTTATTGGAGGAAGGCGTACAGCTGTGTCTGTTTTGAGGTATGAGGGGATAATGATAATAGCCAGTGTATATTGAGAAAAGTGGTATAAAAGAACGTGGGAAAGAGGGAGTGTATAAATATTTGGGAACTGATGAAGGAGCAACAATAAAACATGAACAAATGTGAATAAAATGTAGTAAGAAAATTTTTAGAAGACTAAAATTAATACTGAAAACAGCTGTGACATCTAGGAACAAAGTCCAAGCTGTAATCCAATTTGCTCTTCCTGTTCTAACTTATGGTTTTGGAGTGACTGACTGACCCCAAAAGGTGTTGGACAGGTTGAACAGGAAAACAAGAAGGATGATTCATGCTCATCAAATGGTTTATAAAAATCAGTGTATACAAAGACTATATATTCCTTGCTCTGAAGGAGGTATGCGCCTCCTCAAAATTGATTACATGATCTTCAATCATGGGACTGCATACTTATCTGCTGACCTCACAAGACTCAAACATAGTGAAAGTTTTGAAACATGAGGAGAATAGGTCTAAGATGACTTCCCTCCTTAGTTTAGCAGAAGCATATCAAAATCAAGCGGGGATTGAAATCAAACCAGAAGTAGATAAAATTCAGTTAGCAACTGAATATGCCAAAACCAAAAGAAAGGATATAAGGTGAAGGATGGGTGGGGCTAGGGGAAGCATAATGGTTCAGGTGCTCATCTCACAGTTAGCAAGTCCAAGTTTGATTCCCACCTTTGATGGGAATTGGCTAAGCTTAAAATGTTTTACAAAGGCAACTTGCCCATGAAGTTTGCAGTTCATTTAGGGGGTCGGGGGTTGGCATAATGGTTAAGGTGTTTACCTCACAGACACAATGTAGAGGGTTTGATTCTCACCTGTGAAGGAAATTAGCTAGGTTTAAAATAGCGCCCAAGGGCAGCTTGACCTGTACTTACCTATGAACCTATAAGGATCAGATGAGAAGGCAAGATCACATTTTTATTTTTTCTCCCCTGTGGAGATCAAAGTCATTTGATACAGTATTTTCATAAACAGGCCTGTGTACAATATGGTGAGTGGAGTACTGTGTGTCTTATGTTTTGAAGTAAATCACAATTTTTGGTTCGACTCTCCCATTATCTTAACTCCAGTGCAGCTCTAACACCTTACCAATGGAAACCTGCAGATAAGTGTGTAACAGCAAAGGTACGGGGTTTATCCAACCCCCCCCAAAGTCTGTTCCTGTCTCCTCCTGACCTCACTGGATACCATTCAGGATAATATGTCTTGTTAAGTACTGTCTCAGACTACAGCTGATCAGGATAAACTTGCTTTGTTACCATCTGATGAAGGCTGAGTATGAGATAATGTCTCCATTAAGGCTTCCAAGGTAAGCAAAGTCAAGCTAAGTCTAGAAACTACCTAGAAACAAATCCCTTCATAAGTATTTGTCCTATGAATGTTAATTCATTGAATAATTCATTGTTAATTGTTTAAGGATGTGGTTAGCAGAACACGGGTATTATTTTCCAAAGGGAATGTGTTATTCCTTTCGATGAGCTTCTGTAAGATAGTCAACTGAATGATTTGTCACTCCTTAAAGGCTCCTTGTTTTTTGTGCTAAAGGGAATAGTGTATATTCTGGGGTTATTATTCCATCTGGACACTGGACATTTAATAACATGACCACTAGCCACACCAGGAGATGGGAAGCATTAAATATTTTCTTTTTGTAACAAATATCTTGGGTTGTATCCCATTCTGTCTTCACTAATCTTACTATTAGAAAAGTTTTGTTGGACAGATTATGCTTATTTTTGTTGCTTAATATGAGAATTATTTGGGCTGGGGATTTCAACATGAATCTCAGAAATTTTACATGCAGTGCATCTTGTGATTTACAGGTTATGGCAGGAAGATCTATCAGCTGCAACAGTTTCATATAGGTATATCTCATACTTTTTGTCAAAATTTTATGAATTATTGACTTTTTTTTCTTTGTTCTAGTTTTTTGATTGCATTTTTGTTCTTTCACACTGCACTTTAAGTTTCTGATTCTGTCTTCTTCCGAATAAAGATATTCTTTGTCTGAACATCACTGTAATGCAGGATGCCTGATTTCATAAAAAGCTTACAACTTTGTGGGCTGCTCATACTGATTTATGTCTTTGTCACACTAATTGGACTAATTGGTGGGCTGATAAGAAGGTTAAATTTAAGATGATGTTCCTGACTTCTGTTTAAAGAAACGGGAAACCTGATTATATTGCATTATTGCATTCCCTTCACACTAATTCTCTTTCAGAAGATCTCTTGTGGTACAAATTTCTAAACTAGTTAGACCAGTCTAACTTGCTGAAAACAAAAGCTTTTTCATGATGGAAGGGCTTTTTTGTTAGGGGTGCATTGGACATGCTAAACCATTTTTAGGCACATCTGTAAATGAGAATAGCTGATTGTGCAGGTTTACTATCACAATGCCGATGTGCACTTGCACGGCTATGAAGTATTCGAACAACAGATGTTCGAATACTTCATATTTCGGCAGGTGATGTGAGTGAATGTTACCATTGCGAATGGACTGTGCATTCGCAATTCTAACATTCGCTCAAGTGAGGGGATCGCGGTACAGTGCGGTTAGGGAAATACATCCCTTTCCTCACTGTAGTGCGATCTTGGAGTTGGAATATTAAAGTAGGGGGGTGTGGGGGGTGCAGCCCCCCACAGGGGGGTGCAGGGGGGCTTGCCCCCTGCATAACTGTGAGTTTAGGCTAGGTAGGTAGGTAGGTAGTTATGGGACGGGTGGGAGTGCTGTATATTGCCGTAAATGTTGCGAATGACTTTTTTGACAATACACAGCTGTTTTCGACTTTAGGTTAATTCGGAAATGTTCATTTCCGATGTATAAATTCGAAAATACAGGCACATTTTTTTCTGATTTTCGAATTTATGATAGTAAACCGATTGTGCATGGTCTATGTAATGCACATGAGTCTGTTGCTACCTTTCAGGAAGATGTTATGCATACTGTTTGCTCTGTTATGGTTTTAATGTATTCTGCAGAATCAGTTGTTCAGGACACTGTTATTTTAACTTTTGGCAACATCTTTGTGCAGTTATAGAATAGGACATTTTCATTTAGACATGGTTTTACAGTAAGCCAGGACTACTACCTCCTCCAGTTTAGACGGCATAGTTATAATTACCTTAAATCTTTAGGTCAGAGAAAGAAAAGACACAGATGGTGTTGTTTGTGTATTTAAGGAGTGGCACCACAATGGTGTATAAGACACAGAACTTTTGATTACTCTTATTAAATATATAAGGAAAAGGGGGAACATGTTAGATTTGGTAAGTTGGGTACCTATAGCTTTGTGTCAGACTAATTATAAGCTTATATAAAAATGGTGTATGCTCACATTTCTCCTGATCTGCATTTGCTGGCAGGTCTTGATTTTTATGGGATAGTCCATTCCCCTGTCTAGTATTTTCTTATTGTAGAGGGGAATGATTGGTGTGATAATGAATTCACCTATCTCTGGGGGTAATCTTAAACTATGATATTTCTGATTCAGCCAACCATTCTAATCTGTGGACATTTGTAAAGGGATATCAGTTTTGGTCTTCATTTTCAGAATTTCTGACATACCATTTATAAAAATCCTAGGCAATATTTCTATTCCTGTGTGTTTTACTTATGTAAATGATGCCTTGCTAGTTCAAAAAATGTTTTGTTAAATGGAGGATACCATCTGAATTTTGTGTCTGCTTTACATGAAGTTATTGTGTCTCGAAACAAAGATACATGCAAGGGCTTTGTGGAGGAGGACATCATGGAAGGGTGTACATTTACTAAGTAAGACATTCATCTGCTGGAAATCACTTTTGATACAAATGAATTATGTGAACATCAGTAAAATGAAGAGCTGCAGCAGGGTTGGTTATTTGCTACCGCTTGGATGTCTGTTTTCCTTGTCCTTCAGAACGAATGTCTGGTTGATGCACACTGTACATTTTTTCTATCTTTGCCAACTTAGCTAGTGCAGTTATCTTGCATTTTTCTTTAGAAAAGGACATATTACCATTACTTTTTATATTTTTTGGGTTCCAACCTCACACTGAAAAAATGGTATTATGTAAATGTCTATCATACGAGAGGTCTCCATTTTTAAACCTGTTTATTTCATGCCTCTGCACCTTTGTTGTGTGTTGGCAGCTCTCTCATTCAATCCTGATTTCTTACTATGATGTGTAGGGCTCATCAAGCATGTAAATTTGTGAGAAGGGATTTCCATGGGTTGATGGAGAATATATTCTAAGCCTTCATTAATCGGTGATTATCAGGTTAGGATTAAGAAGTGGAAGCACCATTTCCCTTTTCAATGTGTTCCATACAGGAGTCATATCAGTGAATCAAGCAGACATATTTTTTTCTCTGCAACTCGTCAGAAACTTTGCTTTCTTCAATATTTTATCATTTGCATGAAAGTCAGTGATGTTTTAGGGGAGTGTTGGACTGGGAAGATTTTGTTGTGCATATGTCTTTCCATAAGCTTCTTATCAAATATAAATGTGTGCAGGAATGCCTGTGCTGAGTTGCGGGATTCCTGAAATAACTTTCCTTGTTTTTCTTTCCTGTAAAAAAAATACAGGATTTTTTTTTTTTTTGGAAGCTGGTCGAGCTGGCACCTCAGCATTCGTAAAAAATCTACTGCCAATCGTTAGTGGATCGGAGTTCTGCTGTGGCGATCCCTAACTGGGAAAAGCCAAAAGAAGAAGAACAAGAAAGATTACAGGATTTTGGACTGCTGCCAAACAGACTTTTCCACATTTATCAGCTACCAGGTAGTTTAATATGAGAATAGCCTGGCAAAAATTATAAAATTGTTTTAGTTATTTGTGATACACTTGGAATGACTGACATCCTCATGTCTTATGGAATAAACTAAGGAACATTTTATGCATTCTTAGACAAAATTAACATCTGGCTGTGTAATAAAGGGTTGGGGTGAACGTGTTCTTTGCAGTTAACATCTGTTGTTTAAGTGACTATGGTTAATCATTAGTTTTTTTTCTGTATTTTGTTATTTTTTCACATGGTCCTTGCTGCTAACTCTGTTGTCTTAGATTAATTTGCACTTCTAATATACTTTATACACTTAATCTTTCTAATAAGTGCCATGACACCTTTTATATCCACCCGAGGTGCTACTAGCTTAAGCAGCTGAGACCTCAGTTTAAAGTCTCAAGGATGCACATTCAGGAGTTCAGTACTTCATAAATTTCCACTGCAGTGTCAGTAATGGGAAAAAAATCCAGTCACTTAAAGTAGGAATAGAACCCACAGCCTTCTAATATTATAGCAGCATAGGGATTTATATTATCAGTCGAGCCACTGGCTATCTATTAATACAAACTTTGTTTCACTTAAGAATAATTTTTTGTCATCTAGTTTTACTGAGATTATCTGGTACTTTTCTTTAGATGCATGCAATTTAGTGGTAATATATAAAATCAACATAGTTTATTTAATCAAAGATGAATTCATCATAGCCTAGTCATTCAAGGCTAACAGAAAGAACTGTCTCCCAACATAAGTATTTAACATGAGGAGCAAAGCCACCCCCTTGTTATTCTAAGGAGAACAGACCTCAGGGTAAAGCCTTTCACTGGTTTATGGGTAAATACTAAGCTATCATTCTGTAGACTATTACATTCCTAGCTAAAAGACATATTCAAAAGTTCTCTTGAGCTTCAGGGAGAATTGGATGCTTCTCATTGAATTATTTAGATTTACCTTGTAGGTGGCAAGATTCCTACTCTTCTTTCCTTGTAGTGGAAGCTGATGCTAAATGTGGGGGATATGCTGGGCTATGAATCTGACACTGAAATATGTCTTAGTTATCTGTTAATGAAGGTGCTCCTTTAACCAATTTTTTAAACCATGACAGTCAATTAAAATTGAAATAGTACATGAGAAAGAAAACATTTTTGATAAACCTTGGCATTTAGCATTTCATATTAATGTAACATGGCTGATATGTAGCTTATTGACAACAAGTTAGAGATTAGAATATATATTCAATTTCAGACAATTTTATGATTTGTAAATGTGGGACTTATTGAGGATGCATTTGTCATTAGATAGGTTTCATGAAAAGGATGGAAAAGTAATGTACAGAAAATAAGAAAACAAGATAAATTTAGTAAAAATTGTTGAGATATGAGCTGCCTATTTAACTTGTCACGATAATGTCAAACTAGTATTCAGTGTACATATGGGCTGCAGATGAGTTAAATGAATTATTTCTTATATTATTTACAAAAGAATCCTAACTAGTGATGTTATGTGTACTTTAATTCATTAATACATTTAGTTTATCAAGAAAAGGTAACCATTTACTTAACAGCTTTGTGGTTTTGTTTTGCTGCCTTGCTATACTTATTTCACATTTATAGACAACACAAAGTATCCACCAACATTCCTCTATATGGGGAGTGCAGCATCTCTACAATGGCACATGATAGCTTTCTTGGCAGCTATGAGCAAGATATGAAATGAAAATGATGCTTTCATTCCCATTATATATCCTAAAACAATTAATTATTTCTTTTGAGAGGGGGATAGTTAACATAAATTAAAGAAATCTATACAGAATACCTCTAAGAATAGTTGTATCTTGGGGCATTCCCATATAATGAGCTTCCACATTGCTTTTATATGTGGTTGTTAACATATCCAGCATGTTGGATATGGCAATAAATCTTGTTTGTGTAAATTTGCAGGTGTGAGAAATAACTGATGCATACATTTCCAGGTGAAAATGTGCCATCTAGGGGAGGATGTAGCTCTCCATGGCAGTTGCATAAGTTCACAGGTAAGTACTTGGCTAGCTGCCCTTGTTGGGCATTTTAAGCCTAGCCAATTTCCTTTCTGTGCTTGGAAGAACCTATCCCATTTGGTTATAGAATGCCCTTACCCATCCCATACTCAATAATTATATATTACCTTTAATGAGAATAACTGGGATCATACCATAGAAAATTGGAGGGTACTCATGCATGATATAAAGCATTTTAGGAGTTGCATTAATAGTACAAGGGGCAGTCCTGTGCTAAATTGTTTGTCTCCCATCCATAGATCTTAGCTGCACTTTTAAATAGACAGGAATAAACTTTGCTTTATGTGGATGGGGAGTCCATTCCATAGCAGTGGTACCCTCTGCAAACTATACTTGTCCCTCCAAACTATTCTACTGATGTTGCAGAAAGGGTTTAGATCCATAGACTGAGTATTTCTGATGCCATTTTACTTGCTGATGAAAGTAAATCCATCATTAATGGGGCAGAGGATGCTTTTTATGCCACAAACAGGTCACCTTTTAGTAGTCTGTAGGACACAGAGTATAGTGACAGAGCTTTGAGTCAGTCCTTTCACTAAGATATCTCTGTGGGCATTACAGTTGTTGAAAGTGTATGGACAGATAAATGCCAAATGGGATCATTATATTCAATGATTGGCTGAATCAGGGCTGGGTAAAGGGGAACACTGACATCCTTAGATCTAGACATGATCTCTATGTTTATAAGCTGTGCAGTATAGAAGGTTTTTCTTACAACAGCAGACACATGTTGATCAAAAGTTATGTCACTGTCTACATAAGTTCCCAGATACTGAACAAGTGGGTCAACTCTTAGGGGTGTTATTGTCAATGTAGTGGTTCCTTGGGTAGGTGACTTCCCAAAGGGTATAATAATACATGGCATTTAGTTTCAGACCATGATTTTGGCTTCAGTTCTTTATTTGACACAAACCTTCCTGCAGGATAGCAAAGTCATTCTTGGATTTAATGACTACTCCTAGCTTGTAGTCATCTGCAGACTTAGTCAGTTAGAGCCTTTTGATATAGGCCTTTATTTCAGAAAAGTAGATACCAAACAGGGGAGGTCCCAGTACAGAACCATGGGGGGAGTCCACTGGTGATGCTTTACTTTTTGGAGGTAACTTCCCCAGTTTTGATTATTTGCATCCTATCGTGTGAGCCAGTTGGAAATATAGAGGGTGACATATGGGTTTATTCCCAGTTTATTTAGCTTTTCCACTATGCTTGAGTGGCGAATTGTGTCAAAAGCTTTGGCCAGGTCAAGGTATGTGGTGGTTACAATTTTTCCTTCGTCCATTGTTTTGATGACCTTTTCAAAAAAATCCACCAGGTTCAGTAAGCATGACCTGCTAGTGACAAATGCAAACTGAGACAGTTCTGGGGTTTGGAGGTTCCCTATGTCCTGACTGATTAATTCCATGATAAGTCTTTCCATGGTTTCAAGATTTCATGAAGTTCTTTACATGTAATGTTTGTATTTTGGTTAGCATGAATTGCCTGTTTGTAATCTTCACCTGGTTAGAATAATGTTAATGATTTATAATAAATGGAGAGAGGTCATCTTGGACTATGTTGCTTCAAAATAAATTTGAAGAGACATCTGTCCCATTTTTTTAAAGTGGATTCAGGAATGCGCATGGGGAACTCCTATATTATACAGAAAGTTTAAGATATAGGATCACTTTTTTTTAAAATGTAGTTTAAGATCAAAACAGAGCATTCACCTTTCCCATTGAGTGAGTGTATCCTCTGAATGGATTGTATACATTTAACATTTTCAACACTTGTTCTGGTTGAGGAGTGAGCAATAAATAGACCGAGATATGAAAAGACCACAGGATTTAATGAAAGTGAGTATGTATGACAGGTGAACTCAGGAAAATGGGCTTTATAAGTATAAAACGTATGGATTTAGAGGGATTAAGCTTATGTCCAGAGATAGAGTACCAATTTTTAAGACCACACCAGAGGTCAGAGAAATATGATTCTAGGTTTTTAACATTATTAATAAAGGACTAAACTATTACTAATGTCTAAAGCACAGGCATCAATATCATGTTTGCAGCAGTTCTCTTAACTGTATAGCTAATTGCTTGATTGCCAAAATAAAGAGCAAAGGGACTAGCGGACAGACTTGTCGAACTCCTCTTGTCAGGACAGAAGCAGATAATATGTTGAGACCAGCCATAACTGTGCTCCTAGAATCTACATCTATGGAGCAGGTGAGATTGAATAGGTGTTATTGCTGAACATCTTGCTATCTACATTATTTGGTAGATAGATTGGTCTACAGCTTGAGAGTTGCATAAGGTTTTTTTCCAGGCTTCAATGAAGGGATTTGCCCACTTTGTGCTGCTGAGACACATGTATTCCAAATAGTTCTATAGCCTGTAGGGGTAGAACTTTATATAATTCCATAGGTAAACTAGCTGGGCCTGATGCTTTGTTTTTTTTTAAATAGTTTAAAGGATAATAGAAGTTCAGCTTTGGTGGGTGGACATGCAATGGTTTCTCGTTGTGCATCTGTGAGTTGAGGAAGGAAAGGAAGTGTGAAGTCCTTTCGATCTTTAAGATCATCCATGCAGATACGTTAATAATGCTGGCGACATGCTTCACGGGTATTTGGTCATGGGAAGTCCAGGGCTTGATGAGAGTGATGATAAGAATGCAATCTTTTTTTTTTTTTGGTTGCATTCTTGTGCTTGTAGGCCAACATAGATAGGAGTTGTGGGGAAATTGAATAGTATCGTAATCTGAGCTTATCTAAAGCTATTTGTGTTTACCAAGCTTTAATTAACTAAATTTCCTTTCTAAGCTGAAATAGTTGGACCTTAATATTCTGGGATGGATATGAGGAAATAGAGCTATCTCCCTGTATTTGGTCTGTAATGAGTTTAGGTCTCTGTTCCATGATATCCACAATCCATTTGTCTGGTTATGTAGCCTTGCTTAAAGAAATCATTTACACTTGCTCTAAAGAATATTTATTATTATTTAGTCATTAGCTTCTGTGTAAATCTGAAAACTCTTGTGTAAATTCTGTTAAGAGCAAAGAGAATGCCGGGTGCCTTGTATATGATAAGGAGGAGGACATGAGTTGCAAGTTGAAATAAAAGAGCATCATGGTCAGAATAGGGACAGATGACCAGATCAGATTTAGGGTTAAAATCTAAAACTTCATGTTCAACATAAATTCTGTCTATATTTCTAAAACTGAAGTATTTAGGAGAATAGTGGGAAAATTGGGATTAGATGGATATATATGTGTATCCCAAAGTCTGTCAAAATGAGATAATTAAATATTTTGCTAATGGAGGTAATTTAAAATGTTTAAGTTTGAAGAGTCTGCTTCATGTGTTAAGCAGTTACATTTTCCCATTAAAATTATATATCCCCTGGACTGTTCCTGGATAAAATTAAATTGTTGATTGACTTCCCTAAGCTTAATGGTAGAGTGTATATATATATTTTTATAAAAGTAATTATGCGCCCTCCATACTTAGCTATCATACTAGCTAGCTTTCCCCCTGGCAAAGTGAATTCCTCTGAAATATGGCATTGGGTGTAATCTTCCATGAGCAGTAAAATCATTCCTTTGTATTCAGCTGAGGGAATGGAAGCAGAAATAACATATTCATAGTCCCGTCCTTCACATTTTAAGTGTTCACTTAATGATAAATGTGTTTCCCGGAGAGCTAGTAGGTCAGTGCCACAGATCTTACCCATGTACACAGCCTGGATCGCCTTGATGGGGGACTTAATCTCATTGACGTTAACACTTAAAGTCTTTAGTATGTGAGCAATTGGCTAATACTTCCTCATCTGAAAACTTCTATCTGCTTCCCAAAACACAAATTACTAGTTAATGGCGACATATAATGAGCAGTATAAAGTGGAAGCTCATGAGCATAAAAAAGGTATGAATATCGAGTAAAATAGTACAAAAGACTTTCATAACTGTTATAAACAACAAACATGCAAAATCATAAACATCTATCTTCCATAAGATTAATACGACCGTCAAGGTCTAAGGGAAAAATATTTTTTCCCTCTGCTTCTCATCGCCTAAATGTATAAAGGAGTGGTTAGAAATAGTGTGCATACCTGTGAGTAACCCAAGTGAGCTCTAACATTTATACATTTGCAATGGTTATGGTTATTTTGCCCTAAAGAGAAAAAAGAAACGTAGACAATGTCTACCAAAAATGTAACCTTATATATACATAGCACTCACTATAATTTGTTTACAGATGTTCTATTTTAGTGACTGCATGAATCTTCAAACATAACTACCAGGATAAATATAACTAAGTAGACAAACAATACAGTTAGGAAGGGTCCAAATTTAAGTCCATAGATTTATCCTGTTGCTTGGTATATGGATATGAAAGAAGCCTGACAATGACCGGTCTAGGCAGGTCCTCCAACTTTCATACTGGGCCAAGTGAATGATGTACTCTCTCGAGGTATGGTTTAGTACTAGGGTCCATCCCTAGAGTGGCTGGAAACCATGACTGAAGAAAATGCAGCATACCACCTTGTTCTGCCCCTTATGTTAACTCTAATATATGGAGGTTGTCTGTTTCAATAAGATTTACTAATTGTTGTATAAAATCCAGCAGAAATGCAATCTGTTGCTCTGCCTCTGAGACCTGTATTTTTAAATCCTTTGTATTTTGCTCCAGCTGTGTGGTGCACACTGAAATGTGCACTAAATCCATGATTTTTTGCACGTGTAGAAAAGGCAAGTTTCTCTGTAGAAGAAATAAGTTCTTGAAGATCTTCAGGTTTAAAGAGATCTCATTCACAAGAGGATGAGACCCATCTGGCAATACACTGGATGACTCGCGTGGTTCTGCTTGATCTGCCATGTCTTAAGGTGAGTGCTTGGGCTGATGTGACTGCATGTACTTTTCTAGGTTTAGTTTTATGCATACACTGATATTTTTGGTGGCATGACTTTGGTTTCTTCTCCGTTCTGAGATACTCACGCCCAGAAGTGAAAAGGAGCACTCTGAACAGGTAGAACAAGCAGCAGAAGAGAAGGGCAAGTGGTAGAGCTGTCATTAGGATATCACATCATGTCACACAGGAACTGGAAGCCCCTTTAACCACTCATTTCATGTGTCACTTGCTCTGTGAAGGAATAGGAGGTCAAAGAGTGTTAGCTTTTGCATCGCTCAGAAAGCTAGACATGACTCACCATGGAAGATTCATGAGAGACCTAGTGCAGAGAGAGGGCTGCCAGTCTGTCCAGACAACTGAGACCATTGGTACTTCTAGTAAAGGAATCTTTGAGAGCTCTCAAGCTGAGTGATATGTTTCAAAAATGCATGTTATAAATGGGGTAATGGTTTGATATCTTAAACTCTTTAGTGTAAGTCCTGGAATATGAAGACTGACTGAAAATTTGGACTTAAATATGTCAAATCTGAAACTGCTATTGCCTTTTCTCCAAGGTATGGCAATCTCTGAATCGGTATATATAAGTAAATAAATAAATAAACACACACACACACACACACACACACACACACACACACACACACATATATATATATATATATATATATATATATATATATATATATATTTATAGTTCCCCTTTATAATCCAAAATACTGAAATCTCGAATTTCAGTATCCCAAGACCATAAAGGTAAATTTTTAAAATAGCAAAACTGCATAATCGCGAATTCGAATATCTTGAATTCGCTGTTATGGCTTTATGCTTCATTACATCCGGTGTTTTCTGTGGATGGTGTACGGTGTCATGTGTGTATTTAGGTGCGATTTAAGGTAAGTGAGTGTTTTGTAAGGGTTTTGGGTGGGAGTTTGAATGTATGTGAGTGTGTTTGTAATTTTTATGTGTGGGTTAGGGTAGGCAGGTGAAAGTATGAGTGTGCAAGTGTTGGATGTGTTGGTGATTGTATATGTGTGATGTGTGTGTCTGTGTGCGAGGGACTGTGGAATGTCTGGGTGTGAGTTTTCTGTCTTTTCCTGTTTGTGTGATCCCAGAGTTAGTATATATATAAGTGGGGGGGTGTATGGGGGCTTGCCCCCCTGCTTCTATGTAGTGTAGGTGTGTTGATTTGTGTTGTTGTATTTGTGTATGTAGTGTGAGTAGGATAGTGTATGTGTTGTGTGGTGTGTATATGTTCAAGATTTTGTATTTTGCGATTTTGGGGTTTCGGGATTTTGAACATTCGCCTGTATGGTTTTGAGATACTGAAATTCGAGATTTCAGTATTTTGAGATTATAAAGGGGAACTATATATATATATATATATATATATATATATATATATATCTACAGTATATAAGTTTAGGAGATCTGGTGGGCTTTTTCCCAAATCTGGGAGTGCAGGGGAGCTTGCCCTTCTGCAAAAAATAACAGTAAAGAGTACAATGATGGTTGATATTCTCCTTTCTCCTACATTTTTAGGACTTTCCTTTCATAATTACAGAGGTCACACAAGTCTCAGAATTACAATAGGGGAACCGATAAAGGGAAATTTTAATTAATAATCAGTCCAATAAGAGATGAATAAAGTGGAATTAAAACTGGAGTGAATCTAAGTGGGATTTTATTTGGGAAATTATGTAAGCCAGACAGGAGGATTTCTGAGTCATTACTGAGACATGATGGTCAAAAGATAAGGAATTATCAACAAGAGTGACCAAATATTTTAAACAGTCTCTGATTGGAGGATTGAAGGGATATGGAACTTACATGATATAATACAGCAGTACTTTGAGTACAGAAATAAAGTATATTACATTTTTCTTATTTAATTTGTGACTGTTGTCCTTGGCCCAGTTATTGACATAGCCCATGTTAGAAAGACTGCGAGTTAATTGAAAAATAAACAGTAAAGCTGACACAAGTCCACAAACTTATAGTGGTTTGAAGATCAAGGAAGTAGATGTAACACTGAGTTGTGTTGTACACCAATAGTTACTTTTTCACTTTCAGAAGTGGAAACTGTGATACCAACCACATGGGTTCTTTCAAACAAGCAGTTAGATAGCCTCTGCGTAGCATATGGACTTTTATTCACATTTATAGTCTGTTCATAGCACTTGCAATGGAAATAGTGTTAAAGACCTTGGCCAGGTTAAGATGAGCTGCATGGACTGCATAAATGCTAGTCATGGTTTCAATGACGTTTTTTCAAAGAAATTAGCAAAGTTATGGAGACAGGGCCGTCATTAACACAGTCAAACAGATGAAAGTCCAGGAATAAAAAATGTGGCGGCACAGTGGTGCAGTGGTTAACATTGTTGCCTCACAGCAAGAGGTTTTCCGGTTTGATTCTCGGCTGGGGTGCCTTCTCTGTGGAGTCTGCATGTTCTCCCTGTGTGCACGTGGGTTTCCTCCGGGTACTCCGGTTTCCTCCCACATTCCAAAGACATGCATCTGGAGCATTTCTCCCCGGGCCTCCACTGAAAACAGGCTCTGTGGAACCTAGTCGGACTTTCCCGGTCAACAAATGTTAAATAAAAAAAATAAAATAAAAAAAAAAATTCCAGATTACTGAGGTCTGAAGCAACATATTCCATTGCTTTACAAGTAAGACTAATGTGTCTGTAGTGAACAGGGTTCATGGTTGTACCACTCTTGTGTAATGACATTATAATGGCTGTTTTATAGTCTGAAATGCCATCATTGGAGAAAGTTAGATTAGAGAGTTCAAACAGGGGTTCAGACAGGCTATATTAGATATTAATAACTATTCAGCCTGGTATGCTATTAGAGCCCATTGTTATGTCAGCCAGGTACATTATTAGCACCCTGTGTTATGTCAGCCTGGTATGTTATTAGTGCTCATTGGTATGTCAGCCTGGTATGTTATTAACACCCACTGTTATATTAGCCTGGTATGTTATTAGCACCCATTGTTATATTAGCCTGGTATGTTATTAGCACCCATTGTTATGTCAGCCTGGTATGTTATTAGCCCCCATTTTTATGTCAGCCTGGTATGTTATTAGCACCCATTGTTATGTCAGCCTGGTATGTTATAAGCACACATTGTTATGTCAGCCTGGTATGTTATTAGCCCCCATTGTTATGTCAGCCTGGTATGCTATTAGCACCCATTGTTATATCAGCCTGGTATGTTATTAGCCCCCACTGTTATATTAGCCTGGTATGTTATTAGCGCCCATTGTTATATCGGCCTGGTATGTTATTAATGCCCATTGTTATGTCAGCCTGGTATGTTATAAGCACACATTGTTATGTCAGCCTGGTATGTTATTAGGACCCATTATTATGTCAGCCTAGTATGTTATTAACACCCATTGCTATGTCAGCCTGGTATGTTATTAGGACCCATTGTTATATCAGCCTGGTATTTTATTAATGCCCATTGTTATGCTGTTCTAGATGAGGCGGCTTATCCAATAGACTGTGAAATCTGTGCAGTATTTGTAACTGTAGGTGGAATAAAATATGCACTACATTTGTCAACCAGGGTATTAACTGTTTCTTTTTGATGGAAGTGGTCAGTATTATTGTGGACTTCCTCCTAGCATTGAGAGGTGTTAGTTCTTTTCTTCCTGTCAAAGCTAATGTAAGATTTGTATTTATTTTTGGTGCCAGTGAGTATTTTTAAATTCATATACAGCTTAATAGTACACCTAAGCTATTTGCTGGTTTGATGGTGTTCTGTTAAAGTGGTTAGACATGGAACCTTTTATAAATATTAAGTAACTTATTTTGTTCTTATATGACGTATTCATATTGACATTGTACCATAGGGGTTTGTTTTTAAATTTCCCATTATATTTGATAGGTGTTTGGATTCCATACCAATACAACTATTTAAGTTGGAGGAAATGTCAGAGGCATAAGTAAGGATTTTAGAAATCAGAGGAGGAGGATTACATAGAAAATTTCTTAAGTTATTAAGTAATTGAAGAAAGATTAATTTTAATAAGTGCAAAGAAATATTTGGAGGGGTAGATTTTAAGGAAAAAGTGAATGCTTTCTTGTCTGATTTAATACATTATGATTCTTTTCTCCATAATCATCAATAAATACCACTTGACCTGCCAGTCGACGCCATCATACTGTATGCCAGCGACATGGTAATGACATAGGTCATTCCCCTTCCTTACAGTGATACAAAAGCATCATTGAATATGACCTCCTTAAGTTTCTTGCTGGCTTAGGACTAAGAAACGTCTGCTAAACTCCAGTATAAAGACAACCACAATTTTTGGTGCTCAGCAAAAACATTTCAAAAGCTCAACCTAGCTTTGTCATGAAAAACCTAAACATCCTACTAAACATAAACAGCAATTTCCTTCACATACCTCAGAATCTGACTTGACCAGGCAATGACTTCCCAAAAGGGCACAGAAAAATCTACCATCTGCTTTTTTGGGCCAGGAAGATCTCTTACTTCTTCACAACTGCACAATTTGCTATTGGTAAAGGAATCTTGTTTGTCCAGCGGGAGTAAAAATTGTCCATAATTGCTGCCACTTCAGCAAAAATAGGGACCCCATCAATACCTCTTAACTGTCTAGAATTTTACAGAATGTCTATTGATTTTTGTTATATATTTTGGGTCACTTCCTCATAAAAGCTGTGGTTTTTCAGCAAATCATTGAGGTCTGAAGTTATTCACTAATACCAGACATTAATGTTTCAGATTTCATATCCTTCAGAAAATGTATGCATAAGCAGAATGTGTCATTCTAACAACTACGTTTATAAGGGCAACACTTAAAATCTGTCCCTGATTTTTGGGCCTTCACCCCCCCCCCCCTTTATGTTTGGCTTGTCCAGAATATTTGTGCTAAGAGGTTGAGATGTATAGAATCAATTTCCAATAGGTTCATAGGTTTATAGGTAGGTACTAGGCTATCTGCCCAAGGGCATTTATAAGCATAGCAAGAGTGTATCAGCTTTCACTGCCCCATTGATTAATTAACTGGTCCTCTGTCAAACAGAGCCAATAAAGTGATCCCAGGGGTGTATTTTCTGTTACCCATCCACTCGTCAAGGTTTCTCTTGAAGAGTTTTAGTGAGGGGCTCTGCCTAATGTAGTTTGGAATTTTGTTCCAAAGCATGGGGAGTCTCTGTGAGAGGACTCTATCCCTGCAACATGTTCTATTTATTATTGTGGTGAGGTTTAGCTCACTAGAGCACGTGGCTCGCAGTAACTTGGATTTCTTTAGGTGGAGCATGTCCATCAATTCTGAGTTGGACATGGCTTTGTAAGTCAGGCAGAGATCACCTTTGAGTAAGCGATATGCCACTGAGTACAGCCGGAGTTTTATCAGTCGAGCTGCATAGGACATCTGTTTGAGGTCAGTAATCCTCTTGGTGAGGTACTTTTGTGGTCTTTCCAGCTGTTGGAAGTGTCTTGTGAGGCACATCCCAAATGGGGCATTGTACTCTATGATGGGTCTAATGAGTGACGAGTAGATGGCCATTATAACCTCTTTATTTCTAGATGCGAACCCTTTAGTAATTAGATCGGCCACATAGAAGGATTTCCTAACTACTTTGGCAATATGATTGTCAAAGGAGAGATTACTATCTACCTTGGTCCCCAGATCTCTTATTACCTCTTCTGTATTAAGGGGGCTGCCACCTATGTGGTAATTTGTGGGTGTTTTGTTTTTCCCAAACGGGATGACTATGCATTTTTTGGCACTTAGCTTGAGGCCATGACTTTGACACCAGGTGTCCTTCTCAGTAAGGCCCTTTTGGAGGATGTCCATGTCAGCTATGGCTCCCAGTTTGCAGTTATCTGTGAACTTGGTTAGCCATAGTCCTCCTGTGTTTGCCTGTATTTCTGAGAAGTATATGCCAAACAGTAGGGGTCCCAGGACCGAGCCTTGCAGGACACCACTTGTGACTGGTTTAGAGTCAGACCTGGAGCCCACTATTCTTACCGTGTGAGTTCTGTCTGTAAGCCAGTTGGCAACCCATCTCGTGACATAGGGGTTTATGTTCAGGCTGGTGAGTTTTTCTGTAATACCTGAGTGAGGAATGGTGTTGAATGCCTTGCCTAGGTCAAGGTAGGCTGTGTGAACCACCTTTCCCTCGTCTATAGCCTTGGTGACTGTCTCAAAGAAGTCAACCAGGTTTAGTAGGCATGATCTGCCCTTAACAAAGCCGAACTGGGTCAGGTCAAGTGTTTGGAGGTTCCCAATGTCTTTGTTAATGAGTTCCATGCTGATGCGCTCCATAGCCTTGCAGACCAGGCTAGTCAGTCTTATGGGGTGATAGTTACCAGGGTCTGTTGTGGCCCCTCCTTTGTGGAGAGGAATAACCATTCCTGTGCACCATTCAATGGGTACATAGCCTGTGGAGAGGCTGAGGTTGAACAGCATGTTTAGGTGGGGAGTTAGTTCATTCTGTAGATTGTGTAAGACACAGCCTGGGACACCATCTGGTCCCATTGGCACTGTGTTTTTGGCTTTTGAAAGGGCTGTTTTCACCTGTGTGTCTGTGATTTTTGGGATGCTACACTTTTCTGGTATTGTTGTGGGCCCTTTTGGGAGTGAGAGGAGGGTGAAGTTTGCAATGAATCTATCTGCCAGGATGTTGGCAATATCAGTAGATTCAGTATATTTTGTGCTATTTTGCACTAGTTCAGTGCATATCTGTGAGTTTCCACTTAGATTCTTAACATAGCTAAAGAAGGCTTTTTGGTTATCTTTTGAATCCTTGGATATTTTTCTTTCGAAGTTAGCCTTGGATGATTTCATGAGGGACCTTAGTTTTACTGATACTGATGAGGGATGTCTTTCCTTCTTGGGATTTGCTTTTTTCTGAACTAGTTTCCTCCTTCTATTGTATAGCCTGTTTATGGCAGGGGTCCACCAAACTTATCTTAGAGGAGTGAGTCTTGGTTTTGCTAGGGATGGCACAATCCATGCATCCTTGTAGGTGCTCATAGAGTGCATTTGTAAAGGTTTATGCATCTTGGGCAGTGTTATCCTTCAGCGTGGGGGCTGTGAAACTTACCATCTCTGTCTTAAGTAAGGTGAAATTTGCTTTGAAAAGTTTTTTACTGTGGTTTCCTTGGTTGGGGGTGGTGGTGGGGTGAGGACATCCAGAGTCATTACTTTATGGTCTGATCTAACCAGTGACGGGTTGACCTCTGGTGTGGAACACCTTTCACCCATGTTGGTGATGACCAGGTCCAATTTGTTTTCAGCTCTGGTAGGAGAGTTTACCAGCTGATCCAGGGCATTTGAGTTGATGAATTCCAGGAAGCACTGGGCCTGGGAGTTTGTACTCGAGTAGTTTTCCCAGTGAATGGTAGGGTAATTGAAATCACCCAATATCAGGGTGTTCAGTAGGACCTTCATGTTTTTCAGGGTCTCCAGAAAGGTGGAATGGTGGTCCTGGGTCATGGAGGGTGATCTGTAGCAGGCCACAATTTGCATTGCAGATTTGCCCGATGTTAGTTGCACATGGATGATTTCAGAGGTATCATGCTGCGCCACTAATCTGGAGGTGTAGGTATCCTTGATGAATATGGATACATCTCCTCCTTTTGTGTTTTGGTCCATGTTCTGTAGCCAAAATGTGTGGTATGAGTTGTAGCCTGGTAGTGCTGGGGTGCTCTCTGGAGCCTTGAACCAGGTTTCAGTTACTGCACAGATGTCGATATTCTCCATACTGAGGAGTGCTTCAAGTGCATGCATTTTGAGATTTAAACCCCTGGCGTTGAGTAGCATAACCTTCAGTTTTTTGTTAATTGTGTTGTTTACGGAGGTGGGTTTGACTTTTGAGCCTTATCTAAAAAGTTACTATGGGGACAGCAAGAGCCTTGGCCAGTATTTGAAAGCCTAAGGGTGACAGGTGCAAGCCGTCTCTTGTGAAGCAACGGTGGCTTGTCGAGCATTGCATCCCAGGCTGACAGACACTGGATCCCCTTTGAACGACACCAGAAGCTTAGCCAATTGTTGAAATTGATCATTTTTTCTTTATACTGAGGTATCATTCTTGGTGAGGGCAGGATGCTACTCAAGGTCAGGGTCATACCTGCCTGGGCTACATGATCAGAGAGCTCTTCCATGTCTCTTTTCATGTAGTCCAAGGAGGTACATCTCAGGTCATTCACACCAACATGAACAATGACAGAGTCATATTTGTACTTGTTCTGGAGTGACCTGCCATTTTATAACAGACTATCTAAGGTCAGAATAGCACTGACTGTCTATTGGCAAAGTCACCTAGCTTCCAGTTAAACAGAAAACTGAGTTCAGACCAGTCTCACCATTTTTCAAGCTTCAGCTTCTAGAGACTTTTGCACCTATTCTATTATTTGTATATGTATATGTTTATCAGACTGGCCACAATCACTCCAACCTATAACCTCAGAGTCTACTCTGTGTTCAAATTTAGTCTACAAACCAATAGGACTATACTCAACTATCTAAAAGGCCATGCCAACCATTATGAGTTTAGGCCCCCAACTAAAAGCATATTTCATCAGGCAGAGCACAAATAAATGCTTTACTCTGGGCTTCATCACCTAACAGTACCACTCTAGAATATGACTAAACTTCTGTTTTGGTTACAACTAAACCCTCTGTAATAATTATGAATTGCTTCATCTCTGGTAATATCATATTCTTGTACTTTTGTGTACATTGCAAACAACTTCTGTTCTCCCACACCTACTGTTGCCACTATATGTAATATTCTTAATCATTTAAGCATTTTTTGAACATTGCATTCATGGCCATGCTACTGTTCTGTGTATTGCTACTGTACCTTTATGCCTATATGCTTCCACTATAGCCCCTGGGCTGGGCCTGACACTGGACAGTTGTGATCAGTGCCCTACTTCAGTAAACAGACAAAAAATCAAACAACAAGGCTGGGGACTCTCTTTTCTCTAATACTGTTGGAAAATCCTGGTACCTTCTTTCTAGCGAACTTTCCTCTCTTCCCTCTATATCACTCTTTAAAAACAAACTGAAACTTTTCCTCAGAACACACTGGTTGTGCCCCTGTACTAAACCTGACTGATCAACTAGCTCTCTTACTTGGATCTACCTACCCTCCTCTTCTCAGTAATCTTGTTCCTTTTCTTAAAATCAACTGACCTTGTCCTTCTAGATACGTTTACTTACATCCTCAAAATCTCATTAAGGAGACTACTTTTACTAATATATTGTATAATTCAGCTCCTACTTTTTCTTTATGACTACTTGTATACTAATATATTATATAACTCAGCTGCCATCTTTTTCTACATGATGTATTGCAACTACATTAGTATAGTACTAATTGTATCTGTATATTTAGCACTATGTTATGAACAAATGACCTCTGTTATTATTCTCTGTACTGTACCTGCAATGTTCATTGTATACCTTAATTTTTTGTATAAGTGATCTCCCCGGGCCTCTACTGAAAATGGACATATATCAAGTTAGACTAGCCCGGTCAACAAATGTAAAATGAAATAAATAAGAGTGAAGTAACATCATTTAGACCCTTACTAGGATTGTTAAGTATTTGTATAAAGGAGTTAACAGTTATAATGTCTGACCATTAGGCAGTATAGGTCAGCCATTTTATTGCAGATAGTTGAAGATCCATCATATAAAGCTATTGGGATTAATGGGAGTTTTAGCTAAGAGATTAATATAGATATATTCAATAAGAACTGAACTGTTTGTGAAGTGGTAATTAATGTACTTAGTCTGATTTGGGCATCTAAGAGTTCAAATTTGGAGGTCCACAAGAGTCAGTCATCAGATGATTGTATCCTTGACAAAAGCTGATACATCCATGATTCCAGCAGACCACAGTCATGCTGCAGATATCCTTGTATCACAGTACATTATATTATTGTGACAAACAAGTGAGGCTGATTGCTTTTATAGCTGAATAAAAGTAAAAATAAAAAAAACAGTAGTGTTTTTATAGCTGCATAAACATAAAAAATGAATAGTGTGCAGTGGATACTACTTTAGTCATTTAAAGTTTTGTTCAGATCTGTTTACAACAAGATAGATTCTGTAAATACTTCATAAATAATGATTAAAATATTTTGTAGGGTCATACACAGAGATCGATAGAGCACAATGATGTTAAATAGTTGTATTACATCCTATAACAAAAGAGTTTATTAAGCCTGGATGCTGTGTATTGAAATAAAACAAAAGGAACTTCAATGATCGATTTAACCAAAATTTGCCTAACAGTGCTTCTGAGAATGTAAGGAAGTTAACAGCACAGTGTCTAAAAAATGTTTAGAAGTACAAATACCTCCAGAAAAACATATAAAGTATCTAAACAGACACTGGTATCATCCTTCTTGGCCTTACTACAGACTCAGTGAAAATGTCTCTTATTTTCCATATGCAGCCATTTTAAGATAAATTATGGACACACTATATGTGTTGCCAAATGACAAAGTATTATAATTATGATAATAATGGACATTTGATAGAAATGGACAGTGAGATGTCTGAAGTTTACTCATTGTCACTGTGGCCTGTTTCTGCCAGTGGAAGTGAGATGAGAACCATGGTTATGTATGAACTTATTTACATTTGCCAAGTGTACTTTCTCTATGAAACAATACTCACATGATGACTATTTAAAGAGTATCACTCCTTAAAAAAGTTCTTTTAAGTCAATTACCAGCTGACAGAATTTATTTTAATAGAATAGCATTCAATATAAATAGGTATTATACTGATATAATACGGTGTATACATGTATTTGCAAGAATCTATGCAATATTATCCTACAAATAAATAGTTTATGATATCAATCAAAATTTAAAAATGGGCCAAGAAATATAAATATCTGTATGGAAATAAGCCCTCTAAAACATACAATAGTATAAAAGTTTTATAACAGAAATCAAACGGTTACCAAAAACAGTTTACAAAGGCTATACATCTAACAATTGGATACAATAATTTTTAAGGAGTGACAGGAATTGTGATTATTGTTTTTAAGTTATAGATGGATAGAATACATGAAGAATGGTTTATTTTATACCTTTTGGAGTAGCAGATAAAAAAAATGAATTGCCTAGGTGAAAAATAATGGTTCAGCACAAGGTATTATTTAGAACTGTAAATGATATGGCATCAGAAATTTTAAGTCACTCATTCAGTTTGTCTATAAACAGGCTGCAAATACAAAAAATGTCTGAGTTGCAAAGACTGCAGCTGCATAGTGTGTGTCTCTTAGGAATTAAGCCAAACATGTACTGGTAGTGGGTCGCTACTCATAACGACTACTTTTACATAGCTGACCTCAATCTGTCACTCAGAAATCTGAATTTAAATCATGGTATGAAAAATTTGTAAACACAAAAGAAGGACTATTGCATTTATTTTTATTTAGTCCAATTATTTTGCTTGTAGGCAACATTATATAAAAACTCTTTAAGAAACTGTGAAAATAAATACTATGATCCTACATCCATTTATATGGCCAGTCCATTTTTTCTGTATTTTCCAAATATCATAAACCATGTCACATGTAAACTGACTAAAATGCCAAAAAAAAAATAAATAAATAAAACAATTATTTTAAAGAGAAAAGCTGTAAATGGTGTTACAGTAGAAACAAAATAATATTTAGTGAAAATAATTCCAAATATAATGCTGAATAACAACAATTTATGTGTTGACTTCTTTTACCAGTATATAAAAGAGTATTTTTATTTGCCCTGATTGTCTTAATAAATGGAGAGGTTTGAGAAGGTCAGATGAATACATCACTGCTTTCCTGTACAGCAGTCTCAAAGTAGAACATTTGTCTCAGACATCTGGTAGAATGTGACATAATGTAATGCTGTACACAATGGGTAGCATTGCTTAGATGCACAACATGATAGAAAGAAAATCTATAACTATTGTTTCACATAGTATAAAACCTGTGCAGTAGACTTTTCAGCATTAAAATATGCTGGCAGACAAGTAGGGTGTTTATATAAAAGAATACCTTCAGGAATACCGCGATGTTTTATTTTCATTTAAACTAACAGTTGCATCTAGGTTACTGCCTTGGGATTTAAAACTCAGGATATTATATCATGATTCATTACTGCTACAAATATTATAAATGTCTCCAAAAATATGTGTCTACCTGTCACGGTATACTTCATGGAAAAATACTGTGCCGAAGGTCAGAAAAGTCTTCTGTATAATAGTTAAAAATTAGCTCTCTGACTATTGCGGTTCTTGGTAATAATAATATTTATTGGAGAAGCATGATGTGCAGCGGGAATGTCAGGTGTAATTTAAGTGACATTTTGAATTTTTGAATGTTTATTATTGAAGTACATTTATATATATATATATATATATATATATATATATATATATATATATTTATGCATTTAATGATTATAGTTTGCTAAGTTGGTAATCCTAAAATGACAGACAGAGTAGACAAAGAAAAAAATCCACAATTATGTCAAAAGGGGATCTTATTATATCAATTACAGATTCAAGGTCATGCACAATAACAAAGTACAGTGCAGCAGAGCATAGTGCCTAATGTCTGTTACACTGAAGTTTAAGTATCAGAATAGAGTGTTGGTCTTTACAGTACTTCAAAAGACTATTCATCTCCTACTTTTTCTCTGGTAATATTTTTGTTCTTTGGTGTTAATGGGTAAAGGTAATTCAGCTGAGTTTGATGGCATTATTACAAGTTAATCTCAGCAGCATGTTATCTTCAAACACATTGGCTCAAATGGATGAAGAACAGGCTATAGAAAATTAAATTGAGAGTATGAATGATCCCATGGAAAGGGCCTTATCCGAGTGATAAGAAATTAAACAAACAAACAAAAACACTAACCACTGAAGATTGCAGTGTTAAAACAATGACTGAAAATTAAACACAAGCACTGCAATTTCACCATGCAGAGAGAGTAGAATGGGTGTCCAGCATCACAAGTAGCTGCATATACTATGTTCTTAGTATTACATTCCACATACATCTTTGTATGCCCAACCAGTTACAGGATGTTTGAAACAATTGATTGTATCTGTATAAATACATGCTTTGCAACTTTAAGATGGGAAAGTGCCCATCTTAATGCTCCATGGAACAGTGTCTTGTTTGTGACATAACAATCTCTTTAGATTTAACTTATTCTTAAAAGTGAATCTGGGATATCAGCAACAGTATTACATGATGTCTCCAGATTCACTTTTAAGAATATATTGAATCTAAAGAGTATATGCAGCTACTTGTGATAGCTGCTCAGGATTTTATGTTGGGAAAACCAATAGGCGTTTTAAGGAGAGGATTCTGCGCCATCTTAGTGATATTAGACTTAATGTGCAGATCAAAGCTTTGCCACAGCATATTCAAAAATATCCTGGACATAAATTCTCCTTCCTAGCCTTGGAAAGAGTACTATATAATATAAGAGGGGAGATCTATCAAATAAAACTGAAGTCTTGAAAACATGCTGGATAGCTGATTTACAGGCAGACAGGAGCCCTGATCTTAATGGAGTGGTGTCTTTAAAACCTATATTGAAAAGCAGGAAGCTCAGGAGATGACCTGACTTGATTGGATTAGCAACAATATGAAAAAAGGGAGGTGTTTTAGTATGAACAGGATCTGATGAAGGGATAGCCAAAAGCACTCATCCTGTTTGTGAGGATTTACATCCTGTTGGTTGAATGATTTATTTGTTCTTTATTAAATTGTGATTGTTTTATTTTGATTTTTTCTGCTGAACACGCACTCTACTCTCTCTTTGTGGTGATATTCTAGTGCTTGTGTTTAATTTTCAGTGATAAGAAATTGGGAAGAAGCACATCCTGATGTTTTGGACAAAAGATGCTGAAACTGTATTAGAGTCACCTATGTATAATTTAAGATAGACTTTGGCTATGCTGGTCAGATACACTTGACAATTGGATAGTACTGCAAAGGATGGTTATGAGTGGTTAAAAGCGAAACATGATACCATCATAGCACTAAATAGAGGTAAGCAGAGATTTAATAAGCTCACTAGATAAGAACAATTAGCACTGAAATGACTACAGAATTCACACTGGATAATGATACTTCCTGCCAATAAAGGAGGTGCGATTGTAATCATGGACAAAGATTTTTATTATTGTAAAATGTCTCAAATGCTGCCTGATACATCTACATATGGCCTGATGCATAGAGAGAATATAGATAGAATGATATGAAGGTTACATGATGATCTATATGGGAATTTATTGTGTAGAAGCGTGATTGTTTTCTCCCCTGTAATACCTATTCTACAAGGACCACCCAAAATACACAAGGATGCTGATGATCCCCCAACGAGCCCCATCATCTCTGGGAGAGGTTGGCTCACTGAGCCCTTGTCTATACATGTAGAAGGTATGCTGAAAGCAGTGCTCTAAACATCACATTCAGTTTTAAGGGACACCAAAGATTTATTAGAGTCATTTCTTGTATACATCTCTGATAGAAACCTGATAAATAACTTTATTTTTGTCACTCTGGACATAATGTTCACTTTATACTGTCATTCCAAATGACATTGGTTTGGAATTTTTTAGAATATGTCTGAATAATGTGAGCACATATACACAAAGTCAGATTTCATTGATTTGCATGTTCATTGAAATGATTATAGATAACAATGTATTTTTATTTGATGAGAATTACTATATTCAAAAATTTGCCTTAGCAATGGGCACTTCATGGGCTAACTCATTCACCAATATGGTAATGCTCATTGGGAGACTACATATGTCCTGGCTAACCATTTTTTTTCTGGTTTTATTGGATATTTTAAATGTTTTATTGATGACATTCTTATGTTGTGGATATGTCCTTTTGAAATGTTAGATGAATTTTGGAGTATTAAAACTTCACTACTACTTTTTTGCCCTTTACCATGACATGCTAGAAAGATAGTATTGAGTTTTTAGATGTGAGACTAGTCAAAAATGCAGATCTGTTGGTTAGCAGTAATTTATATAGGAAATATTGTTGGAAAAATGCAGTCCTTCACAGGAATAGCATGTATCCCACCCACATTTATAAGAATGTGGTGAAGGGACAAACTATGCGGGTCTCCAAATTTAGCAGTGATGAACGATGTTTTAAGTCAGCCATGTCTACTTTGAATAATGATTTTCTAAGCAGGGGCAGTAAGAGTAAAGAGCTTGAACAGCTCCTAACAGATGGTGTAGAAAGGAATGGAAGAGGTTGTCCATACTTTTTAGTTAATAGCAATAATGTCAGGACTTATGTGCCCAACCAGAAGAATCTCCATAGGAAATCAAAAAGGGTTATCTCCTTCTCTTCTGATGTAGATCAGACTTGTAATATTATGAAAATGAATTGTCATATAATGGCAGCTAATGAAAAGATTCTGAATGTAGTTGGCCCTGAACCTTCTTTTTCTTTTAAGAATAGGAAATCACTAAAGGGACTATTGTGTTGCAACAATCACAGAGCTACTAAGGTTCAATCCCAGAGAACATGTTCTTTTAGTTGCAGGTCATGTAGTATCTGCATGTATATTGAGAACTGTAATACTTTTACACATCTGACCACTGAGAAAACATATCGGTTTTCCTTCTATGCTGATTGTTCCAGCAGGGATTTAGTTTATCTGGCCAAATGTAAAAGCTATTTTGCATTCTATGTAGGCAAAATGAACCAGTCTCTGAGAGAGTGGTTTGAGAGCACATTTATGATAAACATGGATATAATGATAACAATGCTTTGGCCAGACATATTTTTAAGGAAGGACATGAACAGACTTTTACATTTCTAGTGTTACAAGTTGTTAAATCTGACAAGCGATTAGGTGATATTAGGAACAAGACAGAGGAATTTGGAATATGTTGGATCATTATTTTACAGTCTGATAAAAGCTATGGACTAAATGATACTGCTTCTTTAAAATATTGTTTAAAGTCACAAAGTTTGTTCAAATGAAATGATTCTTTTGGTTACCCTGTATCTGCTTCAGATTTAAAATGTTACTATGTGTTTCTTTTAGTGGATGGTCTGATGACATGTCCGATAACGGTGAGAAAGTGCTTACTGACTGTTTTTAAGCCGTATGGTTTATTTATTAAAGCTTTATAAGTTTTATAAGTTTCCTGAGCTGTGCTGTAGTTCGTTCATCAGTTTTTGTTCTATAGAAGTGTTTTGGGAAATGACACTGCTCTATCTAGAGTGTTTTGGAGTTTGCACTAAACAGAGGTGCTGTGAAATAAGAAATATTAACAATGAAAATGATAGCCATATGATGCATGTTGAACAAAAAATGGTTTTGTTTAAAGGAAAATTACGTAGATGATCTGTGCTTCTGTGTGGAGTGGAACAATGAAAGTTATTGACTGGAATTCGTGAAAAAAAAAAAGTTAGCATAGTGGACTGTCCTTGCTAAAAAACAAAATAGGGATTAAGAAAGCATATAGGTGGCCACTGAATGAATCTGAGAGTTCAGTGAGAAAATTTCAAATAATAATGGCCCAGCATTTTTCATAGGATAAAAAGGATAAAAAGGAACAGGTGTTAACAAATTTGTCAACCCAGGAAAATTTTGACAAAGGTTACAGAGCTGGTGTGGATTTTGACTTTTCAGAAACTACTTTGTATAAAAGGTTGATATTTATAGGAGTTATTAATGAATGTTGTAGAAGGAGGCTACATTGGTATTTCTAGTGTCACTGAATGTTTCTTTTCCCATCTGGAATGCAATTGTTTACTTAAGCAAAATCAGCAATGGGTCGTATAAAAGGACTATCTTAAATGTTGGATCCTGGGTAAAGAAATGGCAAATGCAATTGTTTAGAATAATGTGTAGACTGAAAAACAGTGATAAATATGAAAGAGTGAGGGTACTAGGAGAGAAAAAATGTTTTTGTGATCACTTGGGAATATAAAATGCTCAACACTTCTGGTTGAGGCTTATATTTGTTATATGTCAGAAGGAAACTAACAGGCAAAAAGTGATAGCATTACTTGCAGATGCATACCTTTCACCATTGCAAAAAGGCAGTATTGAATGGGAAAAGCAATGTAGTGCTATAATTGCATGACTGTATTTCCATTTAGCTAGAAACGTTTATGGTTGCTTGTAAAAGTGGGGTATGTCATTTTCTGTTTTTATTGCATAATTGCAGTTAAGTATGATGATATTATTTAACATTAATTATTTGTTGAATTATGAAAGAACTAGTCACACAATGCATTTAGTGTTTATGCATGCAAGATTTTGACTTTTGTAATCAGAGGAAAACATTGTTCCATCTTTGAAACAAGACTACTGACTGAGAGCTGTAGCATAATGTTAGGACCACAAGCATTAAATGCAAATGCTATAGCACTGTGGCACCAGTTATTTATTTGGGACACGCCTTCCTGTTGGATGGCTAGGTCATTTGCAGATTGAATGGCTGCTCTTTGCTTGCAGTCATCTGCAAGCTAAGTTAGCCAGAACCCTTTTGGTATCCAGAGAAGCAGATGCTAAACATAAGAGCTCCCAGCACTTAACCCTGAGTAACACCACTGGTGACTGGTCTCTTTGTAGAGGAGGCTTCCCCTATTTTGACTTCCTGAGTTCTATCTGTGAGTTAGGTGCAATCCAATGGGAAATGTTGGGGTCTGTTGCCATTTTATTTAGCTTTTCTATTATGCCTGAGTAGGGAATTATGTCAAAAACTTTGGCCAGGACAAAGTATGCTGTGTGTACCATATTATCTTCACCCACTGACCTGTTCAAATTGCTTTTTCCTTGATAATTCTTTTCATGGCTTTGCATATGAGGCTTGTCAGACTTATGGGTCTGTAATTGCCAGGGTCTGCGGAAGGACCTCCCTTATGCAGGGGATGACTGTAGCTGTTCTTCATTCACATGGTTCAAAACCTGTATGGAGTTTGAGGTTGAACGATTTTGTTAGGAGGGGGTTAAATAGTGCTTGATACTATTTAAGTTACATTCAGATATATTGTCAGGACCCATTGACACAATATTTTTAGCATTTAGTAATGCTTTTAGGACTTAGTCTTGGCATTTAGTTTTTTCTAATGGTCTTTAATCTCTGACAGCTTTGTTCTATATTGATGTGTATGCAATGTAAAGGGATTGTTTTGAAGTTATATTTGCAATGTAAACAAGCATTTGACTTTATTTATACTCTATAGTCTCACTTCTATGGGCACTCACAGTGATTCATGCACTGGTCACATGATTCTCTCTCTCTCTCTCTCTCTCTCTCTCCTTCTCTCTCTCTCATTTTTTTTGTACTTAAGCTGCTTAGATAAATGGCCTCTTCATAACAGATGGAGCCAATTTGTTTGTGAAACTGGTGTTTAAACAGCTTTTGTCTAATGTATCCATCATCAAAAATGATTTGAAAAGTTGCTTCCTCCTCTCTGGTGCTTGCACTTTTTTCCTTTGGTGACTTTAACTTTGCATAAAGGAAGATTTCTCAGTCTGTGCAGTGTCACTCTTTTCTTTGAGAAGACTGTAGCACACGTTCCCATAATTGTGCCCTCTCCTTGTTCCCTGAATCAGGTACATACTTAGAAAATGCTCTTTTCTCAAGGACTATTCCTACAGACAGTCTTTCTAAGAGTCAGTATGCTGTGATTAAGAGAACATTAACTCTAAGAAATATGAATTTTATTTATTTATTGAACATTTGTTTAGCGGGGAACTCTGACTGGGACAGAGCCCATTTTCAGTGTAGGCCTGGGGATACATGTCTTTGGAATGTGGGAGGAAACAAAAGTGAATGCAGGGAGGACATACAGACTCTGTTGCTTATCTGACAAAGAAGAATAGCAATCTTGATGGAAAATATTCAAAACATTTTGAAGGTAAAGGATGGCTATAGAAGTTTGTCCAAACTCTGCATTGCAATCTCTTTACTGTCAGAACAGAAAAAAACATGTTTTCTTCAACTAGAGATTTAGATGAGCTGCCATATGTTATTTACTGATATTAACAGTGAAGTGTTGATCTGAGAACATAGGTTACAACAGAGAAGGCATACTCCAACTGTGGCATAAGCTGATAATCCCATTAACCAAACTAACCTTAAAATTAACAAGGGAAGAACATTTATAACATAAATGCATTTAGACCAATGAATTTATGAACTTATTACCTGTCATAATACACAAAGAACTAAGTCGGCTCGAGGCATAAACCCAGGTATTTATGCTACTATGTGCAATGAGAAAGTTTGTATTCAGATGTACGATTTATCTAAGAACATCGTTTAGATTAGGAAGGGTCCCAAAAATTATACATGCAGTGTTTAGAGTGCTTTTTATGGGGGGTGGGGGGGTGGATCACAGGTCATTTTGTATTTAAGCTTACTGTTAATTTATTACTCCTGTATCCAGTAGTAAATATTGTTATATTCCCTCAGCAGATCTTTGTGAGGATTTGCCTGACTTAGTATTGAGCAGATCAAACGCATACAAAATTAACTGAATTTTCAGAAGCCAGTGATGACAGAGCATTAATATATGCTGAGAAGAGGACTGGCCATCACACTGTATTTCAAAGGATCATTGTTCTAAAGAGTCACATTTCTGAGTGTTAAGGCCCATAGACCATCAGTAATTTGCACCCATTGACGTACCTGTTCATCTACGTCAGGGGGCCTTTCCTGAACTAAAGTTTTCTGAGTCTGTTTATTTCTAATTGGTTGTCTTCCAGTTAAAAGGGTATTATTTTGCTGACATAAACAGCACCCACAAGTTATCATATTTCCCTGTAAAGAAGTGTGGTTTATTTAACACTGTAGACAGTAGTGAGTGTGATAAACCTCTGTAGAACCACATGGCCTTCAGAGAAAAGGTTGTATACTTTGGCTTATCGAAGGGCGTGATCGTTAACTTATTCTCTCCGATAGCCTAGCTACAAAGTAAATATTTATAACGTGGTGACGCAGTTGTTGTGTACCAGGACTACAGATGTCAGGATTCAGGCAGATAATATGAAAAAGGAAGGGATATGGCTATTATTGGGCAGTCTAGATCAATTTATGGGAGGGTGACATCTGGATCATATTTTATAACCTCTTGACTGAATAATGAATGAGTAAACTCTTTGAATTAAATAAGACTGCTGTGAAAAAGAGGTTGCTTGTTGACTTCTTTAGGCCAATCAAGTCAGGCTGGTAGATGGAAGAGTTAGAAATAGACAGTGACTTCATTATACAAGCCTTAATTTTATTAACTAATGTCTGATCTCATTCTTGCCATAGTTATTGCTAGTATCAGCAATGTTCCCTGCAAGTTCAATAACTGTCTCCAAGAATAGCTTTGAGCTGCTTTCTAGGACATTTTTCTTTTTCTTGAGATACACAGTCGTGACAGCAGTTGTGATAATTTTGCATTATATTGCAAGGGTAATATGAGTTAACTACTTTACCTCATTCAAGATGTCCTGTTTCCAGAGTTTGTAGGCACAGTCTCTTGCATTTATTCTTGCATTTTGCTGCATGGCCAGCCAAGAGCACTTTTTATGTCTTAAGTCTTATCATAGTCTTACAGAACAGTGTCTAGAGTGTGTTCCAACTGACGCTGCAGAGCTTATTTGTTTTAGAGTTTTTATTTAGTAGCTCCATCTCCAATCACAAAAAAAAAAAAAAAAAAACTTCCTCAGAAATACCCCATTCAACTCTGAAATCTAATTAACTAAAGAAAAGACTTAACATCATCCAGGTCAGTCGATGGACTAGTAAATGCACCTTATGTATGACCCCTATTACTGTTAGCCTTCCTTAATACATTTCCTTAGTCAGCGGGCACCTTTCCCTACTGAGTTAATACTATCATTAACAGAGATCCCCTCTAGTTTGTCTTTTTATTCCCTCCTATTAGAATAAATGATAAAATACTTTATATCAAATTTCAGCTGACTCCCTGGATCAGGTAGCCTACATCTTGGTTTAGTAAATGTTATTATATATCACATTTATAATCTATTCCTAGGTACCAGTGCTATATCATGTGGTACAAGTCGTATTCCACTTCCAAAATTCAAAAGTTTCCAAAGCCTCTAATCCTCTGACAAGTGTCGCACCTTCATTGTACCAACATTATTAAAAATACATGAAAAGCCAGCATATAGTCAACGTTTTTTGTCTACAAAAGTGCAATTTGATGTTCCATCAAAGACAAAGATTTTGATTGGGAAGAAATACAGCTTAGCCCTATGCATCTTAATACCATCACTCTGCTGAATGTTTAGAAATACAACCTAACACATGCAGTAGTCATTGAACTAACAAAATCTTTCAGTTGGGTTGACCATAATCTACTATTGAACATATGATTGCTTCTGGGATAAAACCCACAGACATTAAATGGTTTAAAATAGGAATAACTCTTTCATTATATGTTTCACTATCAAAAGTTGTATGCAAATATCCATTCTATCAACTTTTCTCTTTTCAGCCATTATTAATGGACTCTGTCGTACACCATTAAGCTATCTATGGATTTAGCTCCTTCCACCCAGTACCAATAAAAAATCTAGAAGAAGACATACTCCTACTTTCTACTTGGCTTCAGAAAATGTGCCTGATATTAAACACTAAAAGAAAAAAAAATCATAATATTTGAAATCCACCAAAAGCTATCTTTACCCTGAACTGGAACATCATTTTTAATCACCAAAGATAACTACAGGCAACCAACCACTTCATTATCTAAGAGTACAGATTAACAAGCACTTTGTTTTTCAGAATCATATTATTTATTTATTTTACATTTGTTTACTGGGCAACTCCGATTGGGATAAGACCCAGTATCAGTGGAGGGTCGGGGAGAAAAGCTACATATACAGAGATTATACAAAACATATATGAGAAATTAGACAAAAAATATGCTATTATAGCTGACATTTGTATTATGCAATTATCTGATATAATTCCTTATTGTAGTGTAGACTTTGTAGTTTCTGAAAGTAAGCTGAGGAATGGTTTGTAGGGGGAAATTGGAGAGAGCAGAGATTATGAGGTGGTCAGGGAGGAAGAAAAGTTATGACCGGAAACTATTAAAACTAGTTAGCCTGGAGAAGTACAGGAGCAAAGCCAGGTGTCATCAAGATAATTTTTAAGAATCTTTTGGTATTTGTGTTGGTTCTGATGCTATGAGGTAGCAAATTCAGCCTTGTTGCTTTATGATGAGAAAATAGGGAGTCCCCTATTAATACAATTATATATGATTACAGTACTATCATTATTATTATTGTTATATTATTATAATATAATTATATTAATAGCAATAGAGTAAAGGCTAACATTTCGTCACTGTTCTTGTGGAGTATAAAATTTGACACCTTTATTCAGCAGAAAGCAGAAGCATAATCTTTCAAGCACAGACAGCATATATCCTGCTTATTAATAATTCAGCTTTACAAAAAGCTTTGCAACCAGAGGATATGATGCAACCATCTATTCACATTTATCACTATATAATTCAAAAGTTAATTAGCGGGAGAGTGGCTTGGATGGCAGGCTGAAAGCAGCACAAATTCTCTGCTCTGCAGTACTATAATTATTCTGACAGGAACTATTTGCAAAAATCACCAAAAACAGCTTTAAAACAGTTGATCTACAATCTAGAAATCATAAGTTTTCTACTGGTATATTTTTTAACTCATAAACTTTATATTGTCCTGTCAAAATCAACAGAAGAAGAAGGGGAGAACTACAACTGAAAAAAAGATAAGTCTTCTCAAATCCACTCAGCAGGAGATCTCCATGAAAAAAGAAATACATTCAATCCTTACAAACATTCAAGATTTAGTATAAAAAAATGGACAAACTGGACCTTAAAGTGGACAGAATTAAAGAAGATTCAACTAGACAAATTGAAATATTAATTGATATTTTAAAACAGAAAAAATTCAAATATCATTAGAAGACTCAGTTTCAGACATTGACTGTAGACTAATAGAAGGGGAGAAAAACATTGAACTCCTTCTGCAACAAAATAACACTTATTAACAAAGTTGATGACTTAAAAAAATCGTTCCAGAAGGAATAATATCAGAATTCATGGTATACCAGAAGGAATGGAAGGAGACAATGTAGTGAATTTTTTAACAGCATGGCTTCCCAAAACGTTAAACCTACCAGAGGCTCTCTCTTTTGGCATCTAAAGAACCCATGGATCACTATCTACTGCCCCATCTAACAGCAAGAATACTTATCCAAGATCAATCATTGTAAAACTTATATCCAGCCAGCACAAGGATCTCATCTTAATATCTGCTTGGGCTCTTTTTCCCTTGAAAATAAATGAACAGGTAATCAGATCTGATAATGACTACTCCTCAGCTGTCCTTTCAAAAAGGAAAACATTTATTCCCCTTATTAAAGCATTAAAGCAAGCTGGTATCAAGGCACAATTGATATACTCTGCCAAAATAAGACTCTGCTTGCCAGAGGGAAAAAAAAACTTTTGAAACCCTTGAACAAGCAAATGCCTTCATAAAGAATGAAAACTTAATAAATACAGAAGAGCAAATGGATACCACTTCTACATTAAAAAAAAAAAAACAAGCAACTAAAATTGACTGGTCTGTGAAGAAGAAAAAAATCTAGAGACAAATAAACAAAAAATATACTTGATTTCCTTTTATTTTCAACAAATAGCTGTTTTAGATCTCATAGAAACATCTACAAAGAAAAATAATGTGAAATACTTCTGTCTTAGCTGGCATTAATAATTTTATAATATAACTCAATAATAAGAAGCTACATCAGCCTAACTTAATAAATAAGGCAAATGTTAAAATGTATTCTGCTAATACACAGTCACTACACATTAACAATTGTTATTAGCGAGACTTCACATTAGTCATTTACAGTCTAAATTATTATAAGAGAGGAGAGGAAAACCTCTATAAATTAATGCTATTAACATGGGCAATGTTGCCTTGTCTCTAAATGTAGTGTCTTATTTATAGAATGTTAGCCCATCATTCTCTCTCGTTTAGCTATGTGAAAAGCTTTGTAGCCTTTTATTGAACTTATTTTAAACATCTTGCGAAATACTGTTTATGTTGCTTATTTGGTGACATTTGATATATTGAGTGCTTTGTGTGATCTGCCTTATATACAAATTATATGATATAGTTGTTTTTAACTGCTTAGAACTTTCACTGTGGCTTTTACTCTTTGATGCTTAAAAAAGATCTATTTGTGCTAAACGTGGCTACTGCAACATATCTGTGAGTATTTTGGACACAGACTACACATTAAAACAAGTATTACCACCTTCATACCTTAATCTTTACTTAGAATCTTTTAAAAGCTGGCTCGAGTTCATAATATCCCTGTAAAGCATCATTTTCCCATGGAGACAACTGCAATGGCTTGGAGGAAGCTGCAATTGACCCTTGAACTCTCCTCTCACTTCTGGACTTATCGGACCAACTGGAATACTACACAAACAATGAAACAATGAAAATGATAAAACAGACTTCTTTTCATTTAAAAAAAAACAAACTTAAGTGACTAATGTAATATTTTAAAGAGATTCCAACTCAAATAGATGCATCTGCAACATTGCAAGCATATTTCAGAGTTGATAGCATTTTTTTTTAATTGATTAGCTTTACATTACACTACACCAACCATCATAATATTGTGTTTACATTATACCATTTTATACCTCCCATCTCTTAAAAATAATAACTCTCTCACTTTCATGAGTTAATTATTGAATTAAAATACTTACTTTGTAAACCTTGGAAAACTCCTTTTATACTTTATGGTTGGAAACATTATTTGTTGCACTAGAAATGTCTAATGAAGCGCAATATGCAGTGCTATAGTCAAACTTATTTAAGAATATACATCCTGTTATTCCCCATAATGAAAAGCAAGCCATAAATGTAAACAAGTGAAATATTGCAACGACCACTTCAGCAACACTTAATAAGATGTTCTACTATACTGCTAATATAATATGCAGTAGTTTATAATATTAAACAGCGAGTACTTTTATCTTTATTGTGATGTAGTGCAGTCCAAAATTAACTGTGCTCTGTATAATTCAACACCCTGTCAAATATGTATTTCAACAAATGCCGATGTTAGTTGAATAGTGAAGTCAAGACAATGCAGATGGAAGATGGAAAATAGATGTTACTACATAGAACTGTATCATCTTACATAATAACTAATGATGATAGAGGAAACATGTATTATTTAAAATGCTTCCGGAAAACTAATTATTATTTGAAATAGACATTATTGACAAATAGGAATAGACAGCACACTCCAGTTAATAGTGGTTATATTTTTTATAATCACGGAACAGTATACCTGACTTGACTTGACTTTTTCTGATTTTAGCTGATTGTTACACCTCACTGGTATTTGGAGAGCACCTCAGGATGTGATTTTATTAAACTGTATTCAGCTTTTTATGTAACCTGTTACATCTGTAATGAGACACATCCCTTAATTCATAATCAAATTGCATTTTATGTACTTAAGTTTAAAAGTTTGTTGTCATTACTTTTGATGATGTTTATGTACAACAATTCCAGGGTATTACACTCTATATTTATATATTTCAAATGGCTTGTTAGAAACCCTAGACTTTACATTATTCCTCTGTCTCTTCTCCAAATAACTAACCGCTAAACATGCAGTAGTAGAGAACAACCCTTAAATGGTATGAGTTGGCAGATCTCTGGCTTATGTGTAAAATATATTAAGCCAGGAACATTAGGTTCCATGAAGAAAGTTGTTAATGTATGTAATATTGAACATTATTTATTAGTTATAGAAACTCTGTCCATAACAAATGTTGCTTCAATTTACATTTCAATTTTTTTAGGAAATCATTACAAATGCTTTATTACTATGCAATACATTGAACAATGTCAACATGTATATGTTTGTCTATAAATATAAATGGGATAAATAATCATATCAAGAAAGCAAGTGCTAATAAATACATCTCCTTGCATAAGGTAGATATCGTATTTCTTCAAGAGACACATCTAATACCACAAGAACTAAATAAACTCTTATTAAAAATTATGAAATATTGGTTAGCTCCCAATTTAAACACAAAAGAAGGAGTGTGTTAATTCTTTGAAAAAAGGCTTGAGAACACCTGAAATCATAGGCTCATACATAGACAAAGATGGAATGCTAGCATTAGTAGTATTATTATACCCTTATAAACTCTTATCGGATTCCCGGAATTGGTACAAAAATGGTAAGGAAGTACTTAGACATTATAACCCTACATTCCAGAGGAGAGATTATATTAGCAGGAGATTTTAGTTGTATTCTTACTTCTAGTGAAACAACAAATATAAAACCCTTTAAAATTTCCTCTATAGTGAGGCACTTATATAACTATACCAATACATGGAATTTAAAAGACATATATCATATAAAACTACCCTCTTCCCTAAAATTTTCCCACTACTCATATAGGTTTGGGACACAAACTAACATCAACAAAGTTATAGTATCTAGCTCTTTACAATTAAAAATAGAAAATGTACTATTAATATCCTGCCCCCTATCTGATCACAACACTATTATTTTTAATATAACTTTTCACATGGAGGTTTTAAATTATTGGCAAAGAATACCAGCTTATATTACAAAAAATAAAAGGCTTTTAAGACTGGATGCTAACTGAAATAAATCAATTTATGGAAATAAACAATAATGAAGAGGTGTCAGACACAATTTTATGGGATACCTTAAAGGTTGTGTTAGATGGAAAGATTAGGAACTGGTACCTACAAAAAAGAAAAGAATGGGATAAAAAATTAAATGATATTCAAAACAAAATAGACATTCTAAAACAAAATCCTGCATCTAATGATAAGATAGCTCTGGATAATATAAACAAACTAAAAGAATACCAAAGCATTTTACAGCAAAACATATCCATAAACTTAGGAAAACATAAACTATATTCATATTCTAATAACCCTAAAAGCTTACACAAAATTGCAGTGAAATCAAAATGCTTAAATGAAAAAAATCACATAAAAGAAATCATATATGTAGAAAATAAGAAAAAAAAATAAAAGTATTGGGCATGAAGAACATATTACATTATTTCAGGAAACATTATGAGAATATAAATACCCCTACGCCAGTTGATGAGAACAGAATTCTAGATACATTTTTAATAGATAATGTTTCAAAGACTCTATCACCTGAAAATATTGCCAAAATTGATAGACATTTTATGTTTAAATTTCATGAAATTAAAAATATGTTCAATATTCTGCCATCATGGAAATATTCTCTTGTCTCACCTATACTTAAACCTGACAAAGAGCCTACTTCTTGTTCCTCTTATAGACCCATTTAACTTTTAAATGTAGATTATAACATTTTTATGAGCATAATAGCAAGTAGAATTAACTCCATTATACCTAGCCTAATAGAGGAAAACCAGACAGGTTTTATAAAACATAGGAAAGTTCAAGACAACATAATAAGACTTCTCTCCTTAATAGACATAGCAAATAAAAAGCAATGAATTAACCATAATGAGTCTCGATAAAGATAAAGCATTTGATTCACTCAGCTGGTTTTACTTATTTAGAGTATTACAACACTATAACTTTTCTTCAGATTTTCTAAAACTAATTGGAAAGCTTTATGAAGACTCTGTCTCTTTCATAAAGATAGGTTCTTTTCTATTTTCTTCTTTATAACTCATAAGAGATACAAAACATGGCTGCCCTCTTTCCCCTTTATTTTTGCCCTTGCTGTAGAGCCATTGGCTAATTATATCAGAAGTAATGTACATATTAAAGGTTACATCCTCAATATGGACCTATTCCCAAAGATTCAGTTATTTTCTGATGATCTATTACTAACTAGCGGAGTCATTGAAATATCTTTAGATCACCTACTTAACACTTTAGACCTATTTGAAAATCTGTCAGGTTGAAAATGTAACTGTAACAAAACCCAAACTCTCTTAATAAATAAAAATGTCACTACTAGAATGAGAAATTATAAACACTTTAACTGGGATATTACACAAATTAAATATCTAGGTGTCTCCATTAATTTGAATCTCAAAGAAACAATCTCTATCAATTACAACAATTTAATAAACTCAATCACTAATCTTATAGATAATTGGAGCAGATTTTATTTTACTTTCGAAGACAAACTCATTTTAATTAAAATTATATTATTACCCCAAACCCTTTACATTAGTCAGTCCCTGATCATTCCCCCACCTAAGAAAGTTTCAAAAATGGTCAACAATATTCTATTAAAGTTTCTCTGGCACCCCCATAGCCTAGGATATCTTTACAAAGACACACCACAAGTTGGGAAGAAGGAGGCATTAGCTTCCTCAATGTTGACTTTTATATAAATGCTCCTATCTTTAACACAATTTTCTTATGGATAAATTCCTCATATAGTTCATATTGGAAATGAATACATGATAAAATGATTATTAACTAATAACAAAATGCTACTTGAACCTCTTATTAAAATATATAGGAATTTCTTTATATTGTTATTAAAATATATATACATGATAAACAGAAATTAAAATCCTGCTCTTTCATCAACCTAATACTAACAAATTTTAAAAGATTTAGTCAATCCAACCAGTTAATTAAAACTTATTAATATTTTCCTTCCCAACTGCCTACACTAATAAGTGTTTAATCACCTTTGATATTAATAAAATGCTTGAATTCAAGGAGAGCGACTTGTTATATTGAACCAATTTTTGTCCACAAACAAAATTCATCCAGCTAATTATTTAATTGCTAGATATAGCCTACATAATAACAAGTGGATAGATATACAAACATGTAGAGAATTAATTTACAACAAAATTATATTCTCATTACAAACTCATGGAAATAATACACCTAAAATACTAGACCTAATGTTTAATATTATTAATGGCTGTTTAAGAGGCACCTCATTTATATCTTTAACCTATACAACCATTAGATCTGATTTCAGTTTTATAGATGTCTCTTACTGAGATTATTCTACTAAAATAAATAAAGAAGAATTCACTGCTAACAATAACAAACTCCTCCTATGATCATTAGAAAAAACAACTATCTCCCCCTACTGGAGGATATACACTTGGACATTTCTCCATAGATGTTACTTCACACCACAAAGAATTTTAAAAAAATGTATAAAAAGAATTATATAAAATGCTGGAGATGCAAAGCAGTAGATGCTGATTGGTATCATATGATTGTTGCATGTACAATGTTTCTTTATTTGGAGTGAATTCAGAAATTTCTGTCATTCTTTATGGAATCATAATTGTATTATTTCTGATTCTCTCATCCTATTTAATGTACCAATACCAGAGGTTATACCCAGAACTCAAGTACATATACTATGGTCAATCCTTGCAGTTGCAAGGAAAGTTTTAACAAAAAAATGGAGCACCAGTTCTTCTTTCTCTTTTAAAAATACATTTATCTATTTAGCCAAAGCACTGTGTGATAAAAAAATCTCAAACATAAAGCTCAAAACAAAAAAACTTAACACACAAATTAATTGCTTGGAAAAAGTTGCAGTTATTATTGCAAAAATTTTAATTGATTTCATGAACTTATACAAATGTTTAACTTTGTTATGGACTCTGCATATAGTTTTTTTTTTCAGTTGTGATTGTAAATATGTTACTGTTGTTATTGTTCTTACTAAAAATAAAAAAAAACTTTTCTGAAAAAAAGTTAATTAGTAGAATTTACTAATTAAAATTGTTATACTTTATCTCCTTACTCCCATTGTAATATTGATTTGTAATGTCAATGATATTAAAAAATTTAGACCTCATGAGTTTTCAAGCTATAGTGAAGTCACCTGATGTGCTCATTTTTGGCATCATTTTTTAAACTGCATTTTAGTTGAACATTAGTTGTAGCATATGTTAGCTTGATTAGACTGACTAACTAATCATATCCTTTCTTAGCAATACATTGGAATGGATTAATATTTTCTCTGTTGTTTGGTGGTCATGTATATGATCTGTTAACTTATTAAGTAGAGACATAATTACAATATAAATATTTACTCATGCAATCAAATGCCACTATTCTTTAGCAGTGTCTTGGTCTGAAGCCTTAAATATTCCTGATTGCAAGCTGAGTGTGTAATAAGGGAGTGGATGACAATTAACAAAATAAATTTTGAAATGTTTCTGATGGTTAATTTAAACCTGACTGATACAAACTGTGGGTAACCCGCTGACAGTGACAAGGCATAGTAGAATCATATGGGTAACCATGCATATACTTATTGTAACTAGTGGCTACTAAATAACATTATAACAACACTGTCTTAACATTTAATGTTTAGAAAAGTAAAAAGGCAATTTTTCTGAAAAGAAAACTGACATTGTTATCACAGATATAAATAACTGCATGGCTTATAATAACATTAAGTACAAATAAAATGTATGCCTACTAGTTAATAAAATATATTGTGAGAAAAGACATGTTAAAAAAAAATGAAAGAATGTTTAAAATGTCTAAAATGTTATCAATAAAATGGAGCTAACTGTAAATTTGAAGACTTTTAACAGTGCGATATTAACTTTTACATTACGTTTCAAATAGTCATGTAAATTTAAAGGAGAGAAAATGTTATTCTGATTCTGTAATGTCAT
>NC_056739.1:1354927069-1354947069 GCF_019279795.1 Protopterus annectens
CTACAACAACTGGAAAGGCCGTAGAAATACCTCACAAAGAGGATTACTGGCCTCAAACAGATGCTCTATGCAGACCGTCTCAAAAAACTCCAGCTTTACTCCGTCACATATCACCTACTTAGAGGCAATCTCTGCCTAACATACAAAGCTATGTCAAACCCATAGCTGTTGGACATGCTCCACTTAAAGAAATCCCAATCCCTCCAAGCTACACGCTCTAGGGACCTAAACATTGTCACCACAATAAAGAGAACATGCTGGAGGGATAGATTCCTGTCCCAGAGACTTCCCATACTCTGGAAAAGACTACCTATCTATGTCAAACAGAGCTCCTCATTAGCACTCTTCAAGAAAAATCTTGATGATTGGCTGGGTATTAGGAAATTCACCCTGGGGATCACTTCTGTGGCTCTGTTTGACAGGGGGCACAGGAAAATAATTTTCTTGGGTGGCGAAAGCCAGGGTACCTTTTTAGATAGGCTTGTATAGGCCCTAGAACCAATAGCCTAGTATCTACCTATGAACCTATGAAGAGTGAAAATATGTAGACCAGACAGGAGTATGCAGTGTAACAATTCCCTGCAATATATGTAGTCATAAAGTGCTTGTAAATAGCATGCTGTAATAGCAATAATAATGATTAATGAACAAAATTGTTTAGTACTGAAGCACAGATGGATATACATTAAACATATTCACAGAAGTAAAGTGACCAGAGTATTTGGATCAGAAGGCCATAACTATAAATCCTAAAGCTGCTGAATGCTGCCAGACTGTAGTTCACAGAAGCAGTGACCAGGCAGTTTCTCAGGTCAGTTGTGGTGAACAGAAGGAGTTTATATAAATATATGCAATTCTGTAAAAAATAGTAATTTGTTTGAAATTTAAATTTCTGAGAGCTATGAAGTTGCTGCAGATGGGATTTTTATATTAGTTATAAAGGGTGTCATGGTATAGAGAGTTTACCAACTGAACACAGCTTATTGTTTTCTGTCTTTACCTGGTAAGATTTAAATAAGAAAAAACAGTTTTTTTCAGAGTAAATGTTTCAGTTACAGTTACAGTTACATTATCCCATATGCAGCACAAAAATGCTAATGCATCCAGTATAGCATGCTGTACCATTCACATTGCAGTCTAACATGTACTCAGCACTCAACAGATTATGGAGAAAAAGGAATATGCCTGTACTATCACGAGATTACAGACAGATAACACTAATAATAAAGTACAAAGAAACACTAACCTGCAGGTAAGCAAGTACACATAGCATCCTACAGAAATGGTACGTGGAGCCCATTCAGGAATACATGCAGAGATACTTCTGTGTAGAGAAAAGAGATGTGTTACATTGACAAACGCTATGGAACACGTTCCATAGGAGAGAGTAGTATGTGACATATGATGCTATACCACAATGCGGAAAGAGTAAAAGATATACAAATATGACATGCCGTTACCTGAAGGCCACAAAATGCAGTGCCATTAGAAATGGTGTGCCACAATCATCAGGTCCTGATGGGACGACAGTGGAGTTTTATAAAAGGTTTGCGGATATTTTTGGTAAGATACATTCAGTTATATTTAACTACATAATTAGGAGTACTATTAATGACACTCATCTTAACGCCTCAAAGACTATTTTTATACATAAAGCCAATTCAGATCCTCAAAACCCCGATAATTATAGACCAATATCATTATTGAATGTAGACATGAAAATTCTAACCTCCATTATAGCATCTAGACTGAAGAAAATCATGACTTATATAATATCCAAAGAACAGGCTGGGTTTATGGCAGGTAGACAAACCAGTGATAATACTCTTACATTACATACTATGATAACACATGCTAAACAAAATAATCTTAATATTTATGCCTTTATAATTGATGCACAGAAGGCCTTTGACAGGGTTGATACAAATTTTTTGTTTGCTCTTTTACCTTATTTTAATATATCCCATGAATTTGTTCAAATGTTGCAAATATTATATAGTAATCCCTATACTACACTGTGCATTAATAGAAGCCTCTCCAAAAGAATACAGATTACGACTGGAACACGCCAGGGATGCCCTTTGTCCCCTTTACTATTTAATCTTTATCTTGAGCCTCTGTTCTTATATATTAAGCAGAATGTCTATCATAATGTCCCAATAATTGATGGAACTAAAATTTTAATGACAGCTTTTGCGGATGATCTTAATATTTATTGTGCATCTCCAGTATCTGATACTGACAAATTATTGAAGGCTGTTAATGAATTTTCAGAAGTCTCTAACTACATAATTAACTTGGAAAAAAATAATATTTTTCCTTTAAAGACACCTAAACCTTTTTCGTTATTGCCTTTGGTTGGGCAGGTAACATTTAAAGAAAAAATTAAATATTTAGGTATTGAGTTTTCTACAGACAATAAAGACTTCTACAATAATAACATTAAAACAATTTGGGACCAAATAATTTCTGATTTCGGGAGGTGGAAAAATTTACGATTGCCACTACTAGCAAAAGTTTCAATTGTCAAAATGAATGTGTTACCATGATTACTTTATAATTTTAGATCAGCCCAATTAATACTTTCGAAGACATTTTTTAAAAAAATTCATAAAGAATTGGCTAAATTCATTTGGGAACCAAAAAAAAACAGGATATCCTATGATAAATTAATGACCCCAAAAAATAAAGGAGGACTGGAGTTGCCTAACTTCGAATTGTACTACCTAATCGTGAACTCTAACGGAATTCTAAGTATTGCCAACTATGGTGCAACTACTACTAAGGGGACACCAACTTGGGTGATTTTGAATTATAGATATATTTTAAAGTTAAACATTAATCCTAAAGCAATACCCTTTTTAGGTAAGGATACTTTGAAAATTTATGGGATTATTAAACATATTAAAACTAACATATTATCTATACAAGATTTATTTCAATCTTTGGATCTGGGTCAATATATGATGGTTTTTCAACCATTTCATAGGAATCCTAATTTAAAATTGAACAATCAATTAATTGATCTTAAACAGTTTCCGCTAATAGTTAATTTAACTTTGATTGATATATACAAATATCTGGACCGCTCGGTCAATCAAATAAGACAAGAATTTCACTTACCCAAAAATTATCTTATTATTTTGAGACAAATTAGAGAACTTGCTATGAGCTACTTTTTAAATTTTAAACCTGAAGATGAAAATGTTAATAAATGCTTTGAGTTGTGGCAAGCCCTCCAACAGGATATTAAATATATAACAACAACAAATAAATTAATTAAAGACTTTAAATTTCATGATAAAATTCTGTTATCCAACTATTGGGAAGAGAAAATTTTAGTGACAGACAAAAGTAATATGTTAAAAGCAATTGACCTGACTATCAAATCTACTTCTCTTCAAAAATTGATGCATACCCAGTTGATGATATGGAATAATGCATATTATACACGCCTTGCCCTACATAAATTTAATGCTAAAAACTCTCCAACCTGTCCATACTGTAAAAATCAACCGGCTGATCTTCTTCATATGTTCTGGAGCTGTAAATGCATATATAAGCTATGGAATTCCCTTAAGATTCAACTTCAGAAGATGGGTTACCAAAGTACAACGTTATCATGGAAATTTACGATTTTACACATTCCTCCGAAAGAACTCCCTAGATCACAAAGTACCATATATATTAATATTTTTCTGTTGATGAAACTTTATATAGCCACTAATTGGTTAGACTCATCTAAAACATCTTGGGAAAACTTTAGAGTTTTGGCAACAAGGCATATATTAGCTCATAAACTACTCTTAAGTACGAATAATAAAAACATTAATAACCCAAAAATTTGGGAACAGATATTTAATATTATATTAGCATAATACTCACATTTATATACTTGCTTGGAGAGAATTTTGTATTTAAACTGTATATTACTGGAAATGTTATTAACTACTTTTTGTTTTTTCTCTATTCTAAATGTTTTACATGGAAGCATTCTTGTAAATATTGTATATTTGTTTGGTGTGATAGTTAGTGATATTAGTTAGCAATCCTTTGTTTTATATTTTTTCTTTTAAAATTTTGTGTTTGTTTTTACTTGTATATGAAAATAATATAACAATAAAGATTTATTATGGAAAAAAAAAAGAAATGGTGTGCCACACCAGACACCGCAATGAATGTTGATGGCAGTAACACAAACTTTTTGAACTGACATGCCTGATTAGTGGTCATGCTTGCACGCATTGTCTATGTGCAGAAATACATGGAAGCCCAAACACTTATTCAGCATAACAAAAAATAGGCATGTCACATTCTAGATCAAGGCAGGCAGCCAGATGATAGGACAGAGAGGAAGGACAGGATATACATGAAAAAATCCATCATGTTGAAGTAATGTTAATAAAGGATCTGGTGGTTGATGGGCAGGATACATCCATCCATCCACAACTCCTTCTTCCCATTTTTGCACATAGATACAGGTTGTCATTTCAACAGTGACAATCATCTAGAGCCAATGTACATACAACCATATAATATATATATATATATATATATATATATATATATATATATATATATATATATAGATTCACTTCATAACACTGAAAGCTCAAAACACTGAAACTCAAAACACTGAAACCAAAACACTGAAACTTCAAAATCTTGAAAACTCAAAACACTGAAAACATATTATACATATACTGAGTTTAAACAACATAAATCATAGCACTTTCCACCAAGTGTAATCAGGTGGGCAAGCCCCCTGCATCCCCCATGGGGTCTATATTAAAACATCAAAGTGTCAGAACTTCAAATGTTCTAATATCGAACCCAATTCAGTGAACGCTGACAACATTGAACATTCAGAACAGCTAATTTTTTCCTAGGGAAAAAATTTGCTGTACCAAAACACATACACACAACACAAGCACACCAAACAAACAGCAATCCACACACATACACCTAAAATCTTACATCTAACCCTACCCTAAACTGTACATACACCACTAACTATCCACTTACCGTAACCCAAACCCTAACCCTAAGGTCCATCACTATTGCACACTCACCTCACTCGCGCCCTAACCTTAACTCACTTACACCACCTTAACCCTCACATCCACACAATTGTACACTTACCTGACCCACGCCCTAACCCTAAATCACCTAACCCGCCCTAACCCTCACATCCACACAATCACACACTTACCTGAACCCGACCCATAACGTTTCACCACAGCGCTGAAAATAGCGAAGCAACAGAATTGGACAAATGAGTTCTTTCCCTGGGAAAAAAATTTGTTTTTTTGCAGCTTCGCTATTTTCAGCATTCACTGAATAGGGTTCAATATTAGAACTTTCAATATTCTGAAACATTGATGTTCTAATATAGATCCCCCCCATGTGGGGGGCTATGCCCCCCACACTCCCTGCTACTTATATATATCAACTCCAAGATTGCACTTCACCACACTTGGTGGGAAATGTTATGATTTATGTTGTTTAAACTCAGTATATGTATGATATGTGTTTTCAGTGTTTTGGTCTTGTGTGTATGTGTTTAATATCAAAATGTGGAACAGCTCTTACTTGAAACTGGGATGGTCGAATGTGTGTTTTCTAATTACTGTGATGGCAATCCGGAAATGTTCAAATCATCATTAGCGAATGATTGTGTGCATTTGCTAATATGGGATTGATGGTCTGATAACAGATCGCACTACAGTGGGGTTCAGGAAATTTACACTTGTTCCCACTGTAGTACGATCTCAGAGTTGGAATATATAATATGCAGGGGGGTGTGTGGGGTGCAGGGAGGCTTGTCCATCTGGAAAACCGTTACCAGTAACAAGGAATTTCGACATTTGAACTTATGGTATTCAAATGTTGAGTCAGTGGTTACCATTTCTGACATTTTGGTAATTCTGTATTACAAAATTCAGATAAATTCAATCAAAAAGTGGAAAATTGTTTTGATTTTCCACATTTTGATAGTAAGCCATATATATATATTTATATATACACACACACACACACACACACACACACACACACACACACACACACACACACACACACACACAAACACACACACAGTGGCAATCATCTAGAACCAATGGACTTACTACTGTATGCTCTATATATATATATATATATATATATATATATATATATATATATATATATATATATATATATATATATATATATATATATATATATATATATATATATATATATATATATATATATTCTATTCACAGTTTCAAAATACCAGAATCTCGTGTTTCAAAATCTCGAGTTCAGAATCTTGAGATCTTTGAATCTCGAAATTGTGACCCCCCCAAAACATCACCCAACACATGACACAAGCCCACCTGCACCCCACACCCCCCTCAACTACAATATACCAACTCCGAGATCGCACTGCAGGAGGACAAGCGAAATCTCCTGGTCCTCTCTGTATGGCAATTGTCATTCAGGATTTTGAAGTTTTAAAACTTTGAACATATGATCTTCAATCATATGAAATTTGAAATTTTAAGCTTCGGAATTCTGAATGGAACCCATATATATATATATATATACATATATATATATATATATATATATATATATATATATATATATATATATATATATATATATATATATATATATATAATTGTTGATGAAGAAACAAATTTGTGAGTGAAATTATAATTTGGCCAGATAGTATTGAAGGTATGTTGCCAATTTCACATGGAAGCAGTTACCTGCAATTAACATGTGCTGGAGGTGTGGAACAGAAGTGGTGATGCTATCAGAGCATTATAGCTAGAGGTCATCCCTCTTCTTCTGGGGATGAACCACTTATATCTGATGACCACACATCCTTGTGCATATCTGTATCCTCTGTCTGATTCAGTAGATCTGTACCAGAGTTGTAGATGCAAGTTGTACTGTGTATCATGCTTCAGACACTGTCAAACACAAGTCGAAGAATGTTGTACTATATATCACACCAGACAAAAAACAGATGCCCGTGGAACCCTTGCACGGCCAAACGAAAATAGGAAGCAACAAACGCCAGCAAGTGTAGGCAGCAATCACATCCAAAAAACATTTATTGAAGTAGGGAAAAAGAAACCCCCTACAACTCAATGGTGGTAAAAACCATCATTCAAACCGGTTTCGGCTCCGGAGAGCCTTCTTCAGTGAAATACAAAAAGTAACAATAAAAAGTCAAAGTATCAGAATACATGCATATATATAGTTAAACCATGCATGAAAACCAATCACAACACAGGATTAACAATTATAACAATTGGTCATTAAGGCCAGGTGCAAACAAAGCTCCAAGTTTTATTATCCATTTTCTTTCCTTGGAGCTGAGTAGTTCCTGCCAATACAGTTTATCTTTACATCTCCCCTTAATGCAATCAATAGCAACAAATTTGAAAGAAGCAGAAGCATGTTTCAAGCAATGTTTATAAAGTGCATTACTAATACGTTTATTTTTGATGTCACTTAAGTGCTCACAAATTCTAAGGCGGAAAGCTCTGGAAGTCTTTCCGACATAGAAAGCAGAACAATTGCATGTCACCAAATAGATGACCCACTCGGTGTTACAATTGGCCCAAAAATTAATATCAAAAACATCAGAAGAATTTTTGCTACTAAATTCACAAGTCCGTGAAACCCGTATGCAAAAAGAGCAATGCCCACAGGGCATGCATCCAACAATAGGTTTGCCTGAATTAGACAGCTGGGTGAAAGTAGGAGGATCCAAACCAACTCTTTTGTAATGGCTAAGTTTAGAACCAATACTCTGTCCCCTTCTGAATGAAAAGGAACATGTCTCAGGAAGTAAAGAGTTAAGTTTGTGATCAGCTTTCAAAACATTCCAATGTCTGTGTATAATGTTTTTGAAGCCCTGTGTGTTGCGTCCATATGTGGTTACCAAACGTAATGGTTGTAATTTGAAAGTGTCATTCTGATCTTTATATGATAATAAATCTTCCCTGTTTATATTGGACACAGATCTTTTGGCTAAATGTACAGTGCCTGGACGATAACCCCTACTAATAAATCTACGTGTCAAATCCTCCTGGGCCTCAAGGAAGGATTGTTGGTTAGAACAGATTCTTCTAGCTCTTAAAAATTGTGATTTGGGTATATTCTGGATGACATGTTGTGGGTGGAAGCTGGTGGCATGTAATAAAGAGTTGAATTCTGGAAATTTCCTGAACATTCTAGTTGACAATGTATTGTCCTGATTTCTCATGATTTCCACATCAAGAAATACTATCCTAGATACATTATAGGTCAGCTTGAATTCTATCCCCCATACATTGTCATTAAGATATTCAAGAAACTCCATAAGATAGCCTTCATCAGCTTTCCACACCAACCAACAGTCATCCAGATAACGACGCCAGATGTCCATCTCACACATGTAAATGTTATGATTATAATCATAGATTATAATTTCTTCTATATATGCCATAAAAAGATCTGCATATATGGGTGCAAAAGATGCACCCATAGCAGTACCTTTAATTTGCCAGTAACATAGATTTGATGATAGATGTGACATTTAATCCACCTATGTCACATCTAGTAGGGGTATTTCAAAAAAATGTCCTTCGGGATATACATTGTCATCTCAAGGACGTTCCTATTACTTATAATAATCTGTCTGTTGATGAAATATCCAGTTTGAATGAACTTATTAATAATAAGGATCTTGTGATTATTCAAGCTGACAAAGGTGGAGCGGTGGTAGTACTGGATAAGGCTGCCTATGACAGTGAGGCCATGAGACAATTGGGTGACACACAATACTATAGGCAGATGTTTTTGGATCCCTCACCCCATTTCCAGTGTAAAATTGGTCAGTTTTTAACTGAGGCGGTTGAGGAGGGTATCATCACACAATATCTTAAAGAACAATTGATGGTGGAATCACCCAAAAAACAATACTTATATTTGTTGCCCAAAATCCATAAACATGCCACCAATCCACCAGGTCGACCCATTGTCTCTGGACATGGGTCTCTTACTGAACCATTGTCTGAATATCTAACCCATTATTTAAAACCTTTATTGGGTTTTATCAGAGCAAGAATCCAAGACACAACCCAATTTTTGGACATCATCAACAATTCCCAACTTGAACCACATTGGCTACTATGCACTCTGGACATTACCTCTCTTTATACCAACATTCCTCACTGGGCAGGTTTACAAGCGTTGGACTATTGGTTGGTTAGATCAGGTTTATACCAACCTGGATTTAATACATTTCTTGTTTGCCTCACTGAATATGTTTTGTCCAGTAACGTTTTTTATTTTCAAAATCTATGTTACTGGCAAATTAAAGGTACTGCTATGGGTGCATCTTTTGCACCCATATATGCAGATCTTTTTTATGGCATATATAGAAGAAATTATAATCTATGATTATAATCATAACATTTACATGTGTGAGATGGACATCTGGCGTCGTTATCTGGATGACTGTTGGTTGGTGTGGAAAGCTGATGAAGGCTATCTTATGGAGTTTCTTGAATATCTTAATGACAATGTATGGGGGATAGAATTCAAGCTGACCTATAATGTATCTAGGATAGTATTTCTTGATGTGAAAATCATGAGAAATCAGGACAATACATTGTCAACTAGAATGTTCAGGAAATTTCCAGAATTCAACTCTTTATTACATGCCACCAGCTTCCACCCACAACATGTCATCCAGAATATACCCAAATCACAATTTTTAAGAGCTAGAAGAATCTGTTCTAACCAACAATCCTTCCTTGAGGCCCAGGAAGATTTGACACGTAGATTTATTAGTAGGGGTTATCGTCCAGGCACTGTACATTTAGCCAAAAGATCTGTGTCCAATATAAACAGGGAAGATTTATTATCATATAAAGATCAGAATGACACTTTCAAATTACAGCCATTACGTTTGGTAACCACATATGGACGCAACACACAGGGCTTCAAAAACATTATACACAGACATTGGAATGTTTTGAAAGCTGATCACAAACTTAACTCTTTACTTCCTGAGACATGTTCCTTTTCATTCAGAAGGGGACAGAGTATTGGTTCTAAACTTAGCCATTACAAAAGAGTTGGTTTGGATCCTCCTACTTTCACCCAGCTGTCTATTTCAGGCAAACCTATTGTTGGATGCATGCCCTGTGGGCATTGCTCTTTCTGCATACGGGTTTCACGGACTTGTGAATTTAGTAGCAAAAATTCTTCTGATGTTTTTGATATTAATTTTTGGGCCAATTGTAACACCGAGTGGGTCATCTATTTGGTGACATGCAATTGTTCTGCTTTCTATGTCGGAAAGACTTCCAGAGCTTTCCGCCTTAGAATTTGTGAGCACTTAAGTGACATCAAAAATAAACGTATTAGTAATGCACTTTATAAACATTGCTTGAAACATGCTTCTGCTTCTTTCAAATTTGTTGCTATTGATTGCATTAAGGGGAGATGTAAAGATAAACTGTATTGGCAGGAACTACTCAGCTCCAAGGAAAGAAAATGGATAATAAAACTTGGAGCTTTGTTTGCACCTGGCCTTAATGACCAATTGTTATAATTGTTAATGCTGTGTTGTGATTGATTTTCATGCATGGTTTAACTTTATATATGCATGTATTCTGATACTTTGACTTTTTATTGTTACTTTTTGTATTTCACTGAAGAAGTCTCTCCGGAGCCGAAACCGGTTTGAATGATGGTTTTTACCACCATTGAGTTGTAGAGGGTTTCTTTTTCCCTACTTCAATAAATGTTTTTTGGATGTGATTGCTGCCTACACTTGCTGGCGTTTGTTGCTTACTATATATCACACCTCAGACACTGTCACACAGAACTAGGTACATACTGTACTGTGTAGCACACCCAAAACATATTACTACATGAATGGATATGCATGCTGTACTGTGTATCAAAACATTCATAAATTTTTATCACATAGAAGAAGAAACGAGCTGTACTTTATATCATGTCTCCAACATTATTGCTCAGAAGTGGATGCATGCTGTACTGTGTATTTCAGTTCAGACATTATCACCCAAAAGTAAAAATGTACTTTGTATCATAACTGAAATGTCATTACATAGAAGTAAATACTTACTGTACTCTATCGCACTGCAAACATGTTAGCACAAAGAAGTAGATACATGCTGTAATTTGCATCACACTCTCATAGGACTCCTAGGATTTATAGGAGTTTCAAGAAAATGTAGTCATCCAGCCATTAACACCTTGGCAAAACCCACCCTCAGGTAGCAATAATGTTCTCATGGAGAACTTGGCTAGTTAATCCTTGGGTAAAACTGAGGGTATCCATCTAGTCATCCAGGTTCTGTATGAAAGATGATAATGTATCACAGTGTATCACAAGTATCATAGCCCAGTGGTGCAGCAATTAGCATTCCTGCTTCACAGCATAAGGTTCTCTGGTTTGATTCCCAGCTGAGGTGCCTTTTGTGTAGAGTCTGCATATCCTTCCTGCTTTTGCGTGGGTTTCCTCTGGGTGCTCCGGTTTTCTCTCACATTCCAAAGACATGCATCTGGCACATTTCTTTACGGGCCTCCTATGAAAATGGGCTCTGTCCCAGTCAGACTTTCCTGATAAACAAATGTTAACTAAATAAATAAATACTGCTTAACCTGCTAGGTGCAGCATATTATAGAGATGGGGAATGCAGATCTCTCTCCATTGTATTTGATTTATCTGCTGTGAAGAATTACGCCCCAGGTTCTGCTGTCTGCTATGCTATTGGTCTTGCAGATATATAGAAGATTAGGGAGAACAGGGTCTCTATTACTGCTGTAGAAAAGGCACAAATCAGTCCTCCAGAGTCTATGTGATACTGGCTAAAGGGATAGAGCTTCTAGCCTCTCTTCATAGCACACGATCTTTGAGCACATTAATTACAATTTTTACCTCACAGAATCTGAAGTGGTTTTAAAAAACAAAACAGACTCATTGGGAACTAAGTTTTTATATTCCTTAGTATGGTCTATATATAATTTTTTCTGATACAAATAATCCTCCTCCCCCTAGCTCCCCAAACCATTGCAAATTTCTTTGGGATGTCATTACACCCTAGTCACAGAGGAGTGCACATGAGAAGTAGTTAATCCATCATGATTAATTTTAAGTTCTGGACATGATATCAGTGCTTGGTAATTAATTAATGAGTACTGAAATTAACTGAAAATGAATAGTATGCATGATTAATAGGTTCTGTAGTGCATGTCTTGCTGAAATGCTTATGAGCGTTGATATGTAAAATGTTGCATTATATCTCACAGAAATGTTTTGCCTTTCTCTATTGCTTCAGAACAACTACTACTGAGTTAGAAGATTCTTGACCTAAATGAGTTAAGCCACTCAGTGAGTTTGTGGCAAAGTTGTAACCAGCACTCTGCACCATAAGAGCAGTAGTCATCTGCTGCTGGACAACGACCATGTCCAGCATCTCAAGAATTTGTCAGTATAGGCCATGGGGCAGAAATATGTACATTATTGAGTACAAATTGTAGCTTTTGCAGCAGAGAAGTCTAAGTGATAGAGATAGGGTATGCGTAGGTATACAGCAAGAATAACATGTTAGGAGCAACACACTGAAAGGCAGTCGAGAAGTGTCGGTTGACCAGCTGTGTGTTACAATGGCAAACATATACATGACAAAAAAATAAATTAAACTCACAAGCAGACACATAGATGCCCTTCATTTTCTTTGGGAAAGCCCTTTATACCCACTCCTTTAGAATGCTGTATGCTACAGCACCTGATAAATGTAACCAACTCCAAGGTCGTTACGCCTTCAGAAATGTGAAAAATCTCTGAAAATGTCCCCACTGCTTTGTTTTTATGCTGTAGTGAATTTGCGTATGTGTCATTTTCAAGAGATCAACCATTTTAACATTATAGGTTTCAACACTCACCACATCTCTGGCAGATCTACCCAAATCACTAGATAAAGAGCACGCAATTCACATCTCGTTCTACAGCATCTGTAAATCAAATATTCCCAGTAAACATAACAGTAAGGTGGGACCAGCTACCTCCAATAATTACATTATGAGATTTCCCAATACTTGTAGCACTGTAATATCAATTAAATGGCAGCAAACAAAACTCGCCCCTTTAGAAACAAGACCTAGAATGGATATGGATACAGCACATAGTGTCATATGGCCACTTATGCAACAGCATTAGCCAAGATAGATCCACACTGATCATGGCTATAGTACCCGTATTACAGCATGGGTCATCTTAACCAGATCATATGAAACAACTGACAATCTTTCATGATTGGAATAGCAATCTAAGAATAACCAATAACAGTCCCTGCCACTTTATTCTAATCAATGTCCATCTGTAGCATTTAGAAGAGTTATCACTACAGAACAAGTGAACATCAGGAAAGGTGAACACAGAGGAAGTCCAATAAGGGTCTGAAACACAGAAACAATGAAGGACCACATATAGGCACAGTCCTTAGATGTATATACATGACAGTACAGATTCAGTCCTTTGTATTTCTGTTCAGTAGTTGAATGGATTTTATTGTTAGTTAAAGTAGCTTACAAAAATCCCACAAGTAAGCATTATTAACACTCAGGCCTTCCAAACATTTATATCTCTCCATAGAATATTTTTTTATGAGTCAGCTTAGCTCATGTTTTAAGTGTTGACACATTGTATATAATTTCTATAAATAGATAATTCACCCAGTCTAAATGAAGGATGCTACCACAGACCATATCCCCAATACCATATTTATTTTATTGTACTCAACAAAATCATTACGATTTTAACTTTCTTCTTTTATCAGAGTAACTTCAGATTACATTTTCTAGTATTTATTGTTTCTGAACTGATTCTTCATGTAATACAAGCCACTATTATTCACCTCTGACTTTACATAATGTCTGTTTACTTGTAAAATTTTAGTTTTGCCTGACCATCACACTTTAAATATTGTAGCTACACTGTTATTCTTAGTTACTTCCATAGCTACTAGTCAATACCAGTAACATAGAATATAAACCACTGCATGAAAAAATCAAGAGTCAAAAATCCTGCTGAAAAGAAAAATAAACTTTCTTTTCAAATCTCCTGCACCCTTTAATTAAGACCCATTGTCAAAAACATTTTGTGGTGCGCAAATATTCATTACCAAGGATTTTTATTCAGCTGCTCTTACAGTCTTACACAATTCTTCATCTCACCCCGAGTATGAAATTCATGTTTCTGTCTTCATAAAACTTCTCTTGTCTAGCTTTATTAGAATACAGTTTGCAGTTAGAAGCTACTCATAGGCACAGGCAAAGCAGGAGTGAAATCTAAGATATCATATATCTTACAGAGCTGTTTTTAGAGGTGTAAATACTGTTTAATTTGCCAGTCTCTTGAGAATGATATATTTATACACTTCTTCTACTAGGATTAAAAGTTTCATGGAGAACTCCAAAATTAAGTTGCTTCCACTTGCAGACCTTTGTGTGGTAACAGTGAAATCAAGAAATAATTGGAATATATATTGTTTTTAATTACAGTGAGATTGTTTATCAATTGCAAGTTTCATTTTCTCTCTCTCTCTCTCTCTCTCTCTCTCTCTCTCTCTCCCTGTTTTAAACTTGGCACATTGGTTAGAATATCCCCATGTGATTAATCATTAAGACCAAACAATTAGTGATAAAATAACTAATAATGGAAAGAAGATGTCTGCCTTGTCAGACCAATTTGTTGGCATGGAAGGATAAAGGTCTGAATACAAGTTCGACAACTGGTGTTGAATTAGTAACTCTAGAAGATCCAGGAGAAAGTGGCTCATAGCAGCTAACCCATGATGGGGGTAAGAAGGCAGACTGTCTCACTGCCTGCCTGCCTTAGGAATGTAGATGTCTGGCTATAGCTGTAAATGCTCCATCACTTTGGATCAGGTTGGCATATACAGTTAGACACATTTCCACTGAATTCAGCAATCAGAAGTCACAGCCACCTATGGGGAGGGTCTTAGGCAGGTTGTAGGGTCCCTATGATCAACAGACTGACCTCATTTTTAATAGCACACTCTTACCTCTAAGGAGAATGTATAGCCTGATCAGGTTGTTGCTGCTTTCAGGAATGAAATGGCCATATGGCTTTCGCATTACCCTGGTGAACGTGGCTATCATCTGAAGAAGGAACAGATGGATCTATTGGATGCTAGAAGGGCAGCTACTTGCTAAATCAAATGGACATAAAGTTTTCTTAGTTCCATTACAAACTATCTATCAGAATAATTGTAATTCTTCTCATGTATTTGAACAATTTCATATGGCCAAATTCGGATAAATTTAAAAGAAAATATCATGTCAGACCCTATAGTCAACATTCTCAGCTAGATGAACTACAATAAAATTGCTGTTTATTATCCCAATACATTTCACACTAATTCTCACTGATTACCCTAATATATTTTGCATTATTCCCCACTTTCCAACATCATATTACTAAATATCTAAAATCTTTATGAGAGAGAAAAGATAATGAGAATTTAGAGAAAGAAATTTAATACACCCCCCCCCACATGACCGATTGCAAGCAAGTTTTTCTAGCCTTTAATCAGCTGAACAGTGGCAGGAAGTGGTACATGTAGTCCACTAATGTGGCACATGCTGCTGGGTTTAGCTCATTTCCTCATGAGTGGACCAGCTGCAATATGACCTATCAGGCCTGTTCCATCAGAAAGTCATATATTCAGAGTATGTCAGGACTCTGATCTATATGTTATCACGAACGGTCCTGTAGTAATCCAAGCAGGAAGATAATCTGTTTGTAGTGAGCTCTGGTGGTGGACTGGACCTCTTTGTAGAATATTCTGTAAGCCTTTGAAGTTTTAAAGACTTCATCCTGTTTTACAGATGTTGGCGGTTTCTTCAGATTATGAAGGCAGTTTATACTGGTTAAAATGCATTGTTCTCTACTGGCATTATTATGACAATTTCAAAACAGCGGGCAAAACACTGTCTGTATCCCTGCTGTTGGCCCCTCAAGTCCAGAATGATAGGGTTAGCAGTCAAGAAAAAATACATTTCTAAGAAGTGACTGCAGAACTATTTATATTACCATCTCTAAAATGTGGATTATATAGGAAGAATGGAAATTATTTGAAAAAATATGCATTTATTCTGGAATTATCTCTTGTGCAAATTTACAAAACCAGTGGTAATGTTGACTAACATTTATAATTTGATATTTGCAACATTGACCATGATGTGAATAACTACATGAACACTGAATGAAGTTCTTGCAGAGGTATCTGTCAAAATATATATTTCAGATGTTTTTTATGTTAAGTAAAAATACTACTCTGCTTGCTTTTTTGTTCTGTTTCATTATAAAGTTCTATGAAAATAAAAAGTCCATGAAAAAAGGATGACTTGTAAGCTTAGGCATTTCTTGCCCCACCTCTTGAGAAAAAAAAAAGTCTGCAAATAATATCTAAAAACATACTCTGCATTCCTGTATTGTACATTAACTACATAACAATAACATAGCTCTCTCCATTTATGTATATCCATATCTAACTATATATTTACCAGCAGTTATTATCTAGATATATATATATATATATATATATATATATATATATATATATATATATATATCTACATATATTCACACACGTGTATATATACATATGTATATTATGACATGGATCCTCCTTTCGGTTACCTGGCAAAGGCTTTCACAGGGAGATTATAGGGATTATCAGTCTATAAATAGAATACACCATCCCATTTTTGAAAATAAGGAAAGGAGGACCAACACTGTAGCTTGTCATTTTATAGTCACTATGCCCAACTTCCATGCAACACTCAAAAGAAGCATTAAGCATGACACCAGGACAAAATCCCACACCTTTTCCATTCCTAGCCAGATCACATGCACATTTAAAGCATTGACACTTTGGAATGTTTCATTTACTGCAATGATCTCATCTGTAAAATGAAGCTAATGTCATCAGTTGTGTCCATTACTGCCTTGTCAAATGAGACATTACTGATAGATTCAGTAGTTAGTGAAAGTGCTCCTTCTAATTCTTAGCTGTGTCTTCAACTGAAGTAACCTTTTTTCCACATTTACTGACAACTGTCAGGGTTATGTCCACCCCAGATCAATGGGCATTTTGTGGGAACCACTTTGAGGTCATCCAGAAGTCGTTTTCCATAGCCGTAGCAATCTCATCCCCATACCTAAGCCTTCAATTCGGTGACTGTAACAGCTGCAACATTCCTAGCCTGTTGGTACTTGTTAGCCAAATCAACTGTGTCCATTCACATTCCACATCCCCATCTCATCCTTGTATGTGTGTGGAGTTGAGTTGAGCCTCATAGAAGGTTTGGCTTGTCATCCCCAGAAAACCCTTAGTGCGCATTTTGGTTTCCTGGGTTTGGCCATCCATGTACCTGGTCATATGACATGACATAACCAAATGATAATCAGTTGATAGCTTAGTAAGTCTCCTCACTCATGTATCCAGAACATACAGCCTCATACCTGATAATAGAACTACAAATCAAATTGTCAAATTATGGCCTAGGTTGCTCTGATACCAAGTGCACTTGTAAGTGGACTTGTTTTTAAACAAGTTGCTTATTATAGGCAATCTGTGACTACATCACTAGTCTAACCAGGCAAGCCATTTCTCAAGGCCACATCATTCTGGTTATCTCCATCATTCCCTGTATGCACACTGATATCTCCTAGCCAAACTGGTAACGTACCAATCAGTGCTCTCACTATCATCAAAAGGCCAAGTACACTGTCCAGCTTTTAGGTACATCTGCAGAACAGAGACAGTTTTCTTTAAGATAATTCATATTCATATTGGTCCAGTTTTCCCATGTATTTAGCTCTACAGCACCTATGTATAGCATCTTTCTGGGCTCTTGTGAGCTTTACCACATATGAATGTGACCTTTCTTGTAGTGCAGCTTCCTAAAAGGACACAGAACACCACTATTAAGAATTCTGGTTGCATAACTAATGCTTTGTGTAGAAAAAAGACAAACTATATCTTGCTGGTGTTTCTTTCTTTTTCCTAAAAACCGAGTCTCCTTTCCCTGTGGTCAGGTAACATTTAATATCCCAAGATATAGCTTATTGCAATCCATCCTTATCCTGCCTACTACCTGAATGACATCACATATGACCAAATTGCATATGCATTGCTGGCGGTGAACCAGCATTATGTCAGCATGCAACTTTCCTTGTGTTTAGCTTAACCAGGCAAAATTGACCACCTCAACACCAAGATTCCACTGGTGAACTGTACTATCAGACCTGGTTCTAAGGTCCAGCATCTCTTTTCTGGAAAAAGTTATCCTATATCCCAAAGAATATTTATTATTTCATAATTTGTGGATCAGCTTTTATATTTATATCATCAGCATCTCAATTTTCCTCTTGTAAAATAAAGGGAAGTGCATTTTAATGGCAACATATGCCTTAAGCATTTCATGTCTATGGATTTGAAACTTGATTGAGCAGAAAAATATGCATTCCACAGCTCATACACAAACATCCTACTTATTACATTGCTTGAAGTTACAGATTCATCACTTGGTTGCAACAACAATTGTTCGCATTTAGTGCATTTATTGCTAAACTTGTCCATAGACATGATTCTGTACACCCTATTGCACTACCATTTTTCAAATTAAACAGGAATTCACATCATAAAAAATTCATCAACAGTTCTTTCAGATCAAGGAAAGCACCCATGAATTTCAAAACTCCAACATACTATAATGCAGTCTGCCATGTTTTAACTCCACACTATAGCTCCAAAAGTCTGCTGAAGAGAGTATTCCAGGCAATGCTTTAAAACTGAATTGTGTATTCTGTGCTAACATTTCTTCATTTATATTTGTATGTATTTGATTTTGTTAACTGGATGAGTGAACTTGTCTGAGGATGCTTTTCAGCCATGACCTAGGCCAGAGGCAATACAATACAAGCAAACAAAGGAATAGCATGAAAGACACGACAGACCAGAATTAAGATATAACAGCATTGAGAGGAAACTGAAGAGTATATCAGGTAAAAGACTGCTGTCTGGACATGCAAGAGCACACTATTATGTTCTCAAGGCTACTATAGACGTATTAATTGAATAGCATTACAGTGGGACATACATTTCACCAAATACCTGTAACAGCTTTATATATGTTATAAATAATGTTATCAGAAACATTTTATGAATATTTGTAATTGAAAATATGTTTTCAAAAAACTCCTAGCACTTGTGAGTCATTTCATATTTTTGTCATGATGTTTTTAAGTAATAACATCCAGAGGCCATTAATATTGCATATGTAGTGATATAAAGTTTTCAGGAAATAGCTGACAGAATTCCATACAATGTCAGTGGATACATTCTTGTTAATTAATTACTGCATTTCTGTAGTGCACAAGCGAAGATCTTCTCTGTCTGTAGTGGTACTGAATGGCCACTTTCGAAGCATAACTTAATTAAGTAAAATGGAGATGTTTCTTTGAAACATTAGTTTTCAATATTTTAAATAATAGAGTCCTACCTTAAGAAACAAGCTCATGAACTATAGCAATTATGTTCCACAATTCCATTCAAAACTATGATGCTGTATATGATCTATGAAGATGTCTCACACTGAATGTAAAGTTACTGTTTACCATGCAACTGAGCATAGCATATAGTTGAAGAATTTAAGTTAAGAATGCGGGTTCCTATTAAATGATCAAAGACACATTCTTTCAAATGTGTCTCGATCAAACTTGAAAGCATGAAAAGGCATATAAGCAAATTCTTTCCCCTGGGAAAGAAATCGCTTGTCTGCTTCCGTTACTTTGCTGTTTTCGTGACTGTAGTGCAATCTCAGAATTGGTATATTTAAGTAGGTGGGTGTGGTGGGGGCACAGCCCCACTTTATGTAATGTTTTT
>NC_056739.1:1354952069-1354972069 GCF_019279795.1 Protopterus annectens
ATGATGAGTTTTTTAGTACAAGGGTGTCAAATATTCCATTTAATTTCAATAATTACACTGAAATCAACTTTCAATTCCAAGTTTTGACCTTTTTTAGTTTGGAATCACTAATATATTGAAGAATTCCTCTCAAAGAAACCAGTAAAAATACAAAAGGAATTATTTTGTTATCCAAATCTTGATATCAGTATAAGAACTAAAATGTAATATCAAACCTACAAAATGCATAAACCATTGTATAATAGCACTATGCCTTGTTTGGTATGTATATGCCTGAGACTTATTCATGCATGGTCTGAAATGTCATGGATAAGAATATTCCAGAATAACCATTACCAAAATGCAAATTACTAGTACATTATACCACGGATTGACTGATGTCTAATAACAGAATGATGTCATTTAACAATATGCTGAATATACCACTTTTCAGTTAATACCACCAAGCTGGACCAGTCAGGGACCTATTATATCATGTAAGGAGAATTTAGTTATAACTTACGACTTAACATAAAAAAAAATTCTCTGCAGAAAAACGTTGACATATTTATCCTGAATGGAAGCCATAGCTTTTTGATGATACACATTAAATACTAGTAGAAGTTCTGAGATTAACAGTGTGGCCTTTGTTTTTTTAAATGTTCCTGATCTATATATTGCATCCTTATTATGAGACTACATAACAACTTCAGAATTACAGCATGCTTAGAACTCGTATGACTGAAGTGGTATCTTCCAAATGGAAAAACATTAGAAATATTAGGATGATATTGGGAAGTCAGTCCTGTAATTTCATCACAGTGGTGAATAATTAGAAGTTATGTACCTACCATAACGTTCCATGTTAGTTGTCTTCTCTCGCCTTCTTTCTTGCTGGATGGGTTCGGAGCCGATCCTCGGCTCCGACTCGGCACTTGCTAAGCTTGAGAACTCCTTTTGCCAGCTCGAGGCAACCCTATATCCCATGATGCAAGGCGAGACTACCCCAGATCTCGTTTGCCGCTTCACGAAGAGGTCTCTCTTTTTTGCCAGCTCAGGTGAGTTTCTAATTCAGCAGTTTATTCAAGGGTTTTCCTCCCTTTTTCTTATTTTTTGTTAGTATTACATATAGTGTGTATTTCTATACTAGTGCCCACCCTATATTCCTCTTTTGGTTAGAAGTTAAAAGTTAAATTTATTTCAGTTAGGCCTAGGCCTCCCAGTTTTTTAATCCCTGTCAGTTTGTGTGTGTTTTGGGATTAATTGTGTGACTGGTTTAGTGTGTGTGTTATTGTTTTTTCTTAGACTATGTCTAGGGAAGGAAAGGTCTCAGGCTTCAAGAAGTGTGACTCATGCTGTCAGAAGATGTCTCTGACAGACGGTCACACTTTTTGTGTTTACTGCCTGGGGCCTTTACACCTGCAGGACTCCTGTGCTATATGCCACTCTTTTAGTATCTTATGTTATGTATCTTGTAGTGATGTATTGTTGAGCATAATAAAGCTTGTAGTATTTGTGTGTACTGCTGTAGGTCAGAAGGCAAACACTGCATACACCACAAGGGATGCTATATAAGGGCTTTGAACAGAAATACTCCTCACCAGCTGATGTCAGTGGCAGGGCTGGTCCAAGAAGTATGTGCTATAACAGGGGATAGTATATGTTGATATATTGTAACTGTAGCCATATGTATGGGTGTATTACAAAGAATAACATGTGGAAGGTTGGGCCACTGTGCAATTATGATTTGCACTGTGGGATATTGTACCAATAACTGTGTAATGGCAAGTATTGTAGGCAGATATGTATTACAAGCTACACAGCATTACTGTAATGTTAGGCAAACATTAGTTATGTCTATTGGCATTTACAATGCACAATAACAGGATACATATGTATTTTAGTCTCCCGACAATTTATCAGCATGATAGCAAAGTAAAATGGAAAAGCTATTTAACTATCCATGCACATAAGACATGTAACATGTGCAAAGGTAGGTACTAGGCTGTCTTACCAAGGGTATTTGTAAGCCTAGCTAGAGTGTGTAGGCTTTTGCCACCCCCATCGGTTGGTTCCCTGTGCCTCTGAATGGCAGAGCCATTAGTTCCCTGTGCCTCTGTCCAGCAGAGCCACTGCAGTGATCCCCAGGGTAAATGTCTGTCTCCCATCCACACGTCAAGGTTTCCCTTGAAGAGTGCTAGTGAGGGGCCCTGCCTGATGTACATTGGAATCATGTTCCAAAGCATGGGGAGTGTCTGGGTCAGGAATCTATCCGTCCAGCATGTTCTACTCATCGTTGTGGCTAGGTGTATATCCCTAGAGCATGTGCCTCTCAGGGGCCTCTGTTTAGGTGGAGCATATCCAGCAATACAGGGTTGGACATGGGCCTTGTATGTCAAGCAGAGATCACCTGTGAGTATGCAGTATGCAACTGAGTACAGCTGGAGTTTCTTAGGTTGGGCTGCATAGGTCATCTGTTGAGGCCAGTAATCCTCTTGGTGTGGCACTGGTGTGGTTTTCCAAGCTGTTGCAGTTGTCTTGTAAAGTATATACCAAATGGGGTGTTGTATCCTTTAATGGGTCTAATATGTCATGAGTAGAGTCACAATGGCCTCCTCTGATCTGGATGTGAACCCATTAGAGATTAGGGGGGCCATGTAGAAGAATATCCTAACCGCCTTGTCATTATGGCTATTGAAGGAGAGATTGCTATCTACTGTGGTTCCCGGATCCCTTATTACCTTTTCTGTATGTAGGGGACTAGCACCTATGTGGTAGTCCGCGGGTAAATAGTTATATCCAAAGGTGATGACTATGCACTTTTAGGCATTCAGCTTGACGCCATGATATTAACACCAGGTATCTGTCTCAGTGCAACCCTTCCAGAGGGTGTCTGCAACAGCTGGGGAAACAATTATGTCCCCTAGTTTGCAGTCGTCTGCAACCCTTTTCAGCCAAAGCCCTCCTGTGCTTGTCTGTACATCAGAGAAGTATATACTGAACATGATGGGTCCTAGGACTGAGCCCTGGGGGATGCCACTTGTAACTGGTATACAGTCAGACCTAGGGTATGCAACTCCCACTGTGTGGGTTCTATCCGTGAGCCATTTTGCAAACCATCACATGACGTAGGGGTTAATGTTCAGGCGGATGGGTATGTTGATAATACCAGAAAGGGGAATGGTGTTGAAAGCCTATGAGAGATCTGGGTAGGCTGTGTGGACCTCCTTACCCTCATCTAATGCCTTGGTAACTGTCTCTAAGAAGTCCACCCGATTTAGGAGGCATGGTCCACCCTTAGCAATGCCAAGCAGAGAGGGGTCAAAGGTTTGGAGGTACCCAATGTCTCTGTGACTGTGATCCATGATGTGCACCATAGCCTTGCAGACCAGGCTAGTCAGGCCTATTGGGAAATAGGTTCTGTGGTCCATTGTGGCGCCACCTTTGTGGATTGGGATAACTGTTGCTGTGCACCATTCAGGGGGCACTATGCCCAATGTGAGACTATTATTGAACATGGTGCATAGGTGGGGAGACAGTATGTGCTGAAGTTCATGTAAAATGCAGCCTGGGATGTTGTCCGGTCCCATGGATGCTGTGATACTGCCATTAGAGTGTGTAGCTTTGAGAGGGATCTGCCAGGATGTTGCCAATATCATTTGTTTCTGTAATGTTCGTGCCTTTGTGCTGTAACTCAGAGCAGATCTGGTTGTTGACATTGAGATATGTGACATAGCTATAGAATGCTTTGTGGTTGTTATTGGTATTAGTTGCGTTTTAGTTTTCGTAGCTAGCTTTGGAGGATCTTATAAGGGATCTCACCTTCTTACTGAGGCTGGCCAGGGAGCTCCTCCACGCATGGGATTGTACTCTCGTTAGCAACAGTGTCTTCCTTCTGTAGTATATTTTGTTTATGGCAGGGGACCACCAGATTGGTTTAGTTAATTAGAAGTATAGCATCCTGGTTCTGTTTGGGATAGCATAAGCCATGCACTCATGTAAGTGCTTATAGAATGCATTTGTGTAGGATTCAGCAGCTGTAACACTACTGTCCATCTGCATGGGTGTCATGATGTCCACCACATCTGTATTAAGAAGCATGTAGTTGGTCTTGTAGACATATTATACAGGTTGCAGTGTTGGGTGGTAGGCAAAGAGGCTTTTCCGAGTACATGAGGCAATGTGGACATTGCCTCAAGATGTAGAGATTCATCAGCTAGACAGGTGAGAACATTGGCAGTTGACTCTTGGACATGCCTGAATATAGAACTACATTCACCTAGATAAGTGAGGAAAGTGAGTACAAGAGCTAAATTACTCTAAGCAAGTGAGAAAAGTATGTACAGAACCTGTTTACCTCTAGGTAATGAAGAAAATTGAGTGCTATAGTAATTATTAGCTTACGTAGTGCTTACAAGTCCTAAACAAGTGCTTAGCATGAATAAGCAATCCAGATAGGGTCTTGGATAACATAAACACATGGCCCCCCTCCCCCCAACATGTACACAATCATATATCCATGTACACCACAGGGCCCCTGTACCCACAACTGTGCAGGTACAAGCTGCACTCAGGCTGCATGGGACCTGTCCACATCACAGGATTTATCATACACATATGGCAAAACAAGATGCTCTCCACATACACATCATGTAAAACATAGCTCCATGTTAGGTTGTGTACACACTGAATGGTTCACACCAACAGGTATCACAACCCACAAAGGGGGAGATACCACTGATAATGGGAAGTACTGCACTACTACCCTGCTGAATCTGGTCTGGAAGGTCATAAACCTTGATCAATTAATTGATGTCAGCAGTACAGATGTAGATGACAGTATGGTTGATGTCACACTGCATATCATAACCTTGCCGGTCATAGGACATCGTCACCCATACTGTGTACCACCTACACTCAGTATACTAGATGTACATTCCTATGTCACAGGAGTGTTTTGTAACAGGACTGCTGGCAGAACCAACACTACAAAAGGTGTCTGAATAATAAATGATCATCACACCAGTGGGAGCTACAGTATGTCAGGGTTAATGAATTTTATTCCCCCTCATTGTAGTCCATACCTCACAGACAAACAGAAGGCATCTACCTATTGAAGTATGTGAATGGCTATGACCTAGGAGCAATAGCTGACTCAGGAGTGTTGTGGACAACATACAGAAGGAGCTTTGTGGGTGAGGTGTGTGTGACATATGGCCACAATCTGACAGCTACATATTGCATTGTCACCCCTATGTTAATAACCCTGTACCCATAAACTACCACCTAGGCAGCGGTCAACATAATGGACACTTGTGTGTGAGGGATGCAGCTGGGCAGTTGTCTTTCCTGTGATAGCTATGTCACCACACCTGTCAGGTAGTCATATGTGGCAACCCTAATAATGATAGGGTGCCATTCATGAATATAGAGATCATTGTCCAGCCATACACAACACTGAAGTGACCCATATCAGATCACATATTTCCTTTAAGGGGTATCGGCCATGTGCCGATGGCCTACACCAGCCTTCCCATTCCCCATCTCCACTATGTAGCATGATGCATACCCTGAATAAATCCATGTCCAACCCAGTGATGTTGGACATGCTACACGTACTCATCCTGATCTGTAACACATACTTCATGGACATCCACCTTCTACATGCTGGACAGATCCTTGTCCCATACACTTGACATAGTCCTGCCATACTATGCATTCCTGTCCATCAAAGCTGCACATCGCTCCCCTCTCAGACATGGTGTGATGACCGCATGATAATGCATGGTATATGTATCATTAACCCTGTAGATCAGTAATGTGGCAGTGCTCCACATGGCCCCACAGACCCGCCTTTTGGCTACTGCCAGGTAACCTTTCATCTTAGATTCATACATGGCCTATGGCATATAGCCCACTAGTTGACTTTGACTGTACATGCTATAGTTGATATCCATCCCTGCAAATACCATCTGGCTAGCCAGTGTCCCATGTGTATCACATGTGCAACACAAGTTATACATGGCAGGATGTTGAATCTCTGTACTGTGCCATATAGATGTATATGGCAGAACACATACATGTAAAACCTTATGTGATCAAGTCTGCAGGGTCACAGGTCATGTCTGTTAAGGCAGTGTAAGTCCTTATATGTGACATATACACAGCATCAAGGTCAACTGCATTAATGTGGACACATCCAGCCATGTGCTGATAGGTAGAAACACCAGTACAGGCAAACAGACATGCCTACATCAAGACAACAACCACATGGAGTATGAGCAATGTAATCAGGTGACACACACACATATATGGTGATAATATCCACTCAACATTGAGTGTCAAATGTGTGTGACACAATCACATCAGTGTCATGTAGGTTTGCAAATACAACTATTTAAACTTAATTAATGCATTACACATGTATGTTCAGCTGTAGCTCTGTATGTCTCTGTGATTTACTGTGACCTGTCTCCATCATTATGTCTTCCAGGTATGCTGCATGCAAGTCTACCCCCTTTTACCCACTTGCAGGATAAGGCCCTCATCCCATACCTACTCAACAATCATGATATCCTGTTCAGTCATGTGCCACAGGCTGCACAGCAGCAGGATGCCCTTTGGATGGAACTTTGCAGGAGGATTAATGGTGTGGGTGGCCACAACTGCACATACCAGCAGGTGTGCAGACACTGTACAGACCTCATTAGATGGGCGAAACAGCGTGCAAATGCAATCATCAGGGAACAAGGTGCAACAGGTGGTGGACCACCAACCCAGCCCCCACTCACACGTACCGAGGAGCTACTGGCCAACCTGGGGACACCTGCAGAACCACATCTACAAGCCTTAGCCGATATTGTGGAGGTGGGTGTCTCTCAACCTCTGACCCTGGAGTTGCCTGGTAAGTCAATACTGCACCTATAACAGCTATATTCCATATAGTTGCATGTGTCACTGTACGATATGTAATGTAACATCAATGCAAGGCATGTATACACACATGCCGCATACTATAGTATGCTACTCTGTGTATGCACACATGTGCATACACCATAGTATAGTCTAATGTACTGGTGTATGTGTTATGCACATTGCACCCTGTAGCCATTATACAGGGGTGGATTATGCTCATACTGCTGTGTTACTCCTATTTAGGTACCTCTGGTGTTCCATTGCGACAGTAGCCCGTTGCAGGTGAGAGTGTTATTATTTATCAGGAACCGTAGTACACAAATCTATCTGCCATGTGGCCATTTACAACATGTACACATAATATATGGTCCTGTCACTATATACTGATTGGACCTGCAATGCATCACAATGACTACCCATGTACACTTGCAAACTATGTGAATCATCTCACTGACATGAATCCTCACAAACTGTCATTACCAGATGTGTGGAGAGCTGTGCATACAATGGTGGAGGTGCTGTGCACTTTAGGGATGTACTACAGATCAGATCTACACATGTGGTGAATGCAAACAGTACTACACAGTGGGCTGGAGTATGGCCAGCACACAAGATTCACTGGTGTGGATCATAGCCCTGCTATGAATGTCACACAATGTGATATGCTATCTTGACATGTCCATGACATCTAGTGGCCTGGCTGCAACACAGCCTACCTAACCTGAAAACATATTCCACATACCACCCTTTATCTGCATAACACTGTTGTCAGTGGAACATATATGTCATATGGGACAACACAGACATGTGAAATAGATGCCCATCACAATAATTTGGACAACACATGTACACACATGGCCATGGAGGATGGCCAGAGACATGGAGCAACACACACAGTAGATGTGTTGTGCTTGTGTGTACACCCTGTCATACAGTGGCTACACATGGTTCAACCATGGTCTTTGTATAATGGTCATATTGTAGATGTGGAACAGTAGACAACCTACAGGCCTGTGCACATCTTGTGTAGGCGTAACATCAATCCACCATATAAGATGTGTTGAACATCTTGAGGGTGCTGCGACATGACAGCAGTCACCTGTACAGTATCCAAATCAGCCCACAGATACAGTACATTCCCCTTGCTGGTGTTGGACATCAATGTAATACTAGCTCCTCGTGTGTGTGTGTGTGTGTGTGTGTGTGTGTGTGTGTGTGTGTGTGTGTGTGTGTGTGTGTGTGTGTGTGTGTGTGTGTGTGTGTGTGTGTGTGTGTGTGGTACACAGATGTAATGTGGGAAATGCTGTACCGCCATGTTCACCATGTCTGGCCATAGTTGCCAGGCAGCAGCAATATGGTTGCAGATGTGCAGGGGTGTCATCCCTATACCCATCAGTGACCTGTGTCACAACTTCCACATCATCGTTTAGTGTGTATACACCTCAGTGACATGGGTCACATTCCACAGTATATATGTATTGTATCTGAATGCAGTCATGGCTATGAACCCTGTCTGTAACTCACACTGTATAGCACTAGAGACACCTCATGATTCCCTTCAATAGCCATGCACATCATCTAAATGTGCAGTATATCTGTAAGGCAGACAGGCAGCACTGCATTGGTACACCATTGCCCCACTGTATATTTCACAGGACACCATTGTGTTAAACATGTATGCATGTCATTGCACACATCAGCAGATCACATGTCATACTACATGTGATTATCAAGGTAATATGCCACACATCAGGCAGGTGTACTGTTAACCTGTGCTGGTCCACATGGTGTAACACAGGGATGTATGCTAACTACTACTATGATTGTGTAATTTGCATGCTGTCTGCTGTGACACATGCATGCTGTTGTGTGTAACCCAGGGATGTATGATAACTACCACTATTATTGTCTGCGCTGCATGCCATCTGCCATATCACATGCATGTTGAATGCCTTCTGTCATATCACATGCGTGTGTGTCTGTGTGTGTGTGTGTCTGTTGTATAGATTGTAATGTTCAGTTCTTGTCTGCCCTCACAGGTGATGTAGGTGCATTGCCCTCCTGCGGTACATCTAATGTTAGTGTCTCCACAGACTCTAGCAGTGAAGATGAACATATGATTGAGACACAGGCAGAGTTGTCAGGCGCTGAAACTGTGCCATTGGCTGCCATTCCGTCTATATCTCCCTCATCCCACACACAGATCCCACACCTGCACATACCCCATCACCAGTGGCCATAGAGGAAGGACAGTTAGCGCGTGGCAGCTTGGAACAGGAAAGTGTGGTGGCTATGGAAGGTGTGCCTGCACACCATGGTGTCAGCCAAATGACTGGTGGTGCCCCACACAAGCAAATGGCCAGTGCTGCTTGCAGGAGGACCTCTGGCCAACATGCTCCTGCATGGTAGAGCACAGCAGCTGGTGTCACCAGACGCATGTTTCAGGCTGTAATGGAGGCACAGGCATGTGCTGGATGGTGTAACAGAGAAGATCAGTGGCTACAGAGGGCTGATGTCCGTTCTTTAAACAACAACATCCAGGCAATGGTAAATGCTCAACAGCAGATTGCTGAAGCTTTTGATAGATGGTTGGGTGACATGGTTGGAGTCCTTGACCATGGCATGACAATCCACGAGCATGAGCTGTCTGTGTTGGAACATCTGGTAGGAGTGAAGTGTCAGGCATGTGAATGTAGGCCTGCTACATCCCCTGTGTCAGGTCTACATGTACGAGCTACCACACATGCCCGCTCCCATATTGGCGGTAGCAGCATCAGTGCATCTGGTGCTGTGCTGTCCAAACCATGACACAGCAGGCCATGTGCATGTGGACCAGGATGGTCCCAACAGGGACATGATTTCAGTGGACAAGTGACATCAGACAGTACCCAATCTGCACCTCTGCCTGGTAGTGCCTGTGCAACCCCTGGCAGGCACAGGTCACATATCCGTGGCCGGGCACCGTGAACTGTAAAACCTCACCTATACAGTCTGCAGCTGTCAATAATACCCCTGTGCAGGCCAGGCACATGGGAGAACTGTGTGCATACATACATACACACACTGGAAACATATGTAGGGCACTGCAACACACACATGCATAACATCCACACATGCCCAATTAGATCAAAGGCCCAAACCCACACACATAATGTCATCTAATGGTGCAGCCTAGGCCTCTGGCAAACATTAACACCCGGTGCATATGATGATGCCTGTGTCGCATCCCTGACATCCACACCGTCAGTGCAGGGACATGCTCACATGGTCTGATGAACAGGGTGAACAGACTAGGAAGATACGTGTAGTTTACAATTGTTGAGGACTGTTGACAGGCAGCAGATATACCATGTAGTACAGGTGTACAATACTGTTAACAGTGTTTGTCTTGTTTAACAACAGTGCAGCCTAGGCCTCCAGCAAACATTAACACCCTGTGCATATGATGATGCCTGTGCCACATCCCTGACATCCACACCATTGATGCAGGGACATGCTCATATGGTCTGATGCACAGGGTGAACAGACTAGGAAGATACGTGTAGTTTACAATTGTTGAGAACTGTTGACAGGCAGCAGATATACCATGTAGTACAGGTGTACAATACTGTTAACAGTATGTGTCTTGTGTAACAACAGTGCAGCCTAGGCCTCCAGCAAACATTAACACCCTGTGTATATGATGATGCCTGTGCCACATCCCTGACATCCACACCATTGGTGCAGGGACATGCTCATATGGTCTGATGCACAGGGTGAACAGACTAGGAAGATACGTGTAGTTTACAATTGTTGAGGACTGTTGACAGGCAGCAGATATACCATGTAGTACAGGTGTACAATACTGTTAACAGCATATGTCTTCTGTAACAACAGTAACTGCATGTTGGTCATGATGTTCTGTTGTCCTTCTTCAGGTCTAATTGCACGTGCCGGTGGATGTCAGTGTTTGCAGTTAGCGTCCCATATGTCAATGTGGACTACTCTCAGGTGTGTATGAATATACCAGCATCCACCGTGTAGCTGCCATATACCAGTGAGAATGTCCCACGTTACAAACACATCTACCATTCCAAGAGCATGAGAGCTGTGTATTAAGCTACTGTGGCCACAGATGTGACATCCATAAAGGGTAACATCACAGGTGCGGTTACATGGAGTGGTGAGGTAAGAGATTGGTCTAGCTGATTACAAGGGTAGAGGCCAGTGGGAAGTGTGATGCCTCATTGGGAATCAGTAATACACGTTCCCATGACAGGATGCCAACACACAACTGCATCCACAAACTCAGGTATTGACACACATGTATTCAGTGACACAGTAACACACCCACACACTCACGGATTCATAAACACAAGAACACACACTCGCACACAGTTGCTACTTGTGGGATGGGGACTCCTGCCTATGTGCAAATCATCATTACAGTACTGTGCACCTACATGACGCGCCACAGAGAATACACATGTACAGATAGTCAGTACGGCCTAAGATCGGGGACATAAATACGGATAGTAGAATGCATCACCTGGATGGTGGACGGGATCTTATCAGTTCAGCATGGTAACATACATCCTCACCCCATGGACCAGTCAGCCCTACATACACACACTGTGGCATTCAGTAATTAATACACCTATGTCATGCACATACAGATACCTCACATGTGTGAGATACACGCCCCTGCCTATGTCCTGCTTTCTACATTGCAGTCTGTACAGATGTGTTCACTAGTGTACAGAGAGTGAGTAACAATAGAGATGTATTCCCCATAATACGTGACATATATGGACACACATGCAACCACACATGCCAGTACTATGAATCTCAGACCTGCCTAGCTCATGTTATATATGTCAGATGTACAGCAGTATTGCACATGTTACAAACTGTACTGATGCTTCCTGTGGCAACAGAGCTGATATATGCACTAGGGACATCATATCTATTAACAGGTGTCAAGTGATTTACCTTCGCTGTCACCTTGACCACTGTCTATGTTATGTGTTTTGTCCTTCAATTAACAAAACCATTGCTTACCGGTTACACAGGGTATTGTAGGACTGCTTGTGACACACCGGTGAGCTGTCCACAGCAAACATCCATCTTGAAAGATGCCCCATCACTTAGTTATTTCCACACATCTGTCCATACCTGTGGTACATCTTTCTGTACATTCAGCATATCACCATATACAGTTGGCAATGTTGAGGCTGCATTGCAACTGCATGATGTACTAGGATACATGTCACCTGCATACATCAGCAACTGCACACGCATGTTATCTGAATGCACAACACTACGTGCACAGATGTGTAGGTCCTACAATCCTGACACTTGGTCATGATTGTAGGCATTGCAATTGGTGGATATAATGACATACATGACACATGGACTGTTGTATGATATGATGGGTGACCAGTACAGAGGGGATGTTATCTCTGTCAACACTGATATCACACCTTATGCACTGTTAGCATTCAGCAGCCATGGACCTACATTCCATGTGCATGTGTGTAATGGTTGTAGTCACCTGTTTGCACAAAGGACAACAACAGCTATGCTATTTACAGGTATGTTGTGTGTGTGGCATGTACATACCAAGGGCAGGTACATGTATGTCATATCCATTAATGAGGGTGTGTACTGGTGTACAGAACAGTCATCTGCTAATGGTGGAAAGTACCGAGGGCCCCTGGTATGTGTACAGCTGACCTGGTCACAGACAGTGGTATCATTGCATTGCATAACACATGATGCAACTGTGTCAATACATGTGTACTCTCTACAGTTGATGTAGAGCTTAGTACAGTACACCGGTCAAGGGTCACATGGTGGTGTACTCTTCTATGTCATACAACATGTATGGTTGTGTGTTGGTGGTCTGAGAGCATGGTGGTGTCTGAGGTTTACATCCTAGAATGCAACATGTGACACTGTGTCCTGCACATGGCTCATCTGTGACGCCTTTCATGGGGAGACCAGTCAGTACATCTGAGTGGCCTTTATATATGTGGGTACACCACCTGGAGCAGTCCGTACCTGTGCTATGGCCCACATGTCTAGTTCTGAGGTATATGGTGGTAGTGCTAGGTTCCGATGTATATGGTGGTAGTGCTATTGTGCACTACAGAGCCATCAGCCAGGTGTTCCTCACTGCACAGATGTCATTACCCCCATTGTACAGTGACAAGCTGTGAATATGGATGCTACACATCTAGCACTTGTTAGCATAAGAAAACAATGCAGTTGTCCTGTAGGTGTATGGGAATTAACCTGTGTTTAGGACATTTGCCTTGGAATGACACTGTGTGGGAAGATGTGACTTGGGTAATATCCACACTCCTTTGAATCATGGATGCATGTGATATGTGACAAAGGCCTGCCTACTCTCAGCCATGTCATCCCAGAATGACAGCTGATGTTGTGTAAAAGACCGGTGTCAAATATATGTAGAGCAGCTTTCCTGCTAACAATAACAACTACTAACACCAGAGCCCATTACAATGTGTTCTTTACATCTACCTGTAATAGCATGGCCACTGTGGCCTTCTATGTTTAGCATCAGAGTGCATCCCAGTCAGCCCTGTGCTACTAGGAGTATGAGCACGCCCAGTATATCCTTGTGTAGATGGACACATATTGCATTCCGAACAGCCCTGTCCTACTAAGTGTGTGAGCATGCCCAGTGACACCTTGTGTCAGTTATGTGCCTCTGTGAATGGGCATGGCCATGGCCATTGTAACCCTGTATAGTGGTAGTAGTCGTCCATTCCACAGATGGGCATACTCCAGGTCAGGATGGATTCCTACTTTAAACACACAGGTTCACAGGTATGTACATCTTAACTGCCAGCATCCCTGTTGATGTCCGCATTCCCAGATGGTCATAATGACAGCCTTGACATGTGTAGTCTGTGTGGCGTGATTCGTAAGTATGTAGTATTGTAGTAGTAATCTGTAAATAGGCAGGTGTTCCGTACCCGCCACTGGTGTGTGTGTGTGTGTGTGTGTGTGTGTGTGTGTGTGTGTGTGTGTGTGTGTGTGTGTGTGTGCATGTCTGTCCCCGTTTGCCAGTGGACTCTAAATTGCTTTTAGACTGCCCACACTCCATTCATTTCTTATACCCACCATTAGCAAGGCCGATGATGTCACCCACCTACAAATACACCTCTGGGAGTGCTGTGTCCCAGTAATCTCGGTAGCTCATTCTGTAACTGTATAATGCTGCAGTGTAATAAAGTAGTTAGGTCAGTGTTCTAGTCCCACACTTGCCGTGTATGTGTGTGTGTGTGTCCATTTGCCTGAGGACTGAGTAATGCTTTTATACTGCTCAAACACCATACATTTCTTATACCCACCATTAGCAAGGCCGATGATGTCACCCATCTACAAATACACCTCTGGGAGTGTTGTGTCCCAGTAATCTCGGTAGCGTGTTCTGTAACTGCATAATGCTGTAGTGTAATAAAGTAGTTAGGTCAGTGTTCTAGTCCCACACGTGCTGTGTGTGTGTGTGTGTGTGTGTGTGTCCCCATTTGCCTGAGGACTGAGTAATGCTTTTATACTGCTCACACTCCATACGTTTCTTATACCCACCGTTAGCAGGGCCGATGATGTCACCCATCTACAAATACACCTCTGGGAGTGCTGTGTCCGAGTAATCTTGGTAGCACATTCTGTAACTGCGTAATACTGCAGTGTAGTAAAGTAGTTAGGTCAGTGTTCTAGTCCCACACTTGCCGTGTGTGTGTGTGTGTGTGTCTGTGTGTGTCCCCGTTTGCCTGAGGACTGAACAAAGCTTTTATACTGCTCACACTCCATACATTTCTTATACCCACCGTTATCAAGGCCGATGATGTCACCCATCTACAAATACACCTCTGGGAGTGCTGTGTCCCAGTAATCTCGGTAGCGTGTTCTGTAACTGTGTAATGCTGTTGTGTAATAAAGTAGTTAGGTCGGAGTTCTAATCCTAGACATGCCAACTGTGTGTGTGTGTGTGTGTGTGTGTGTGTGTGTGTGTGTGTGTGTGTGTGTGTGTGTGTGAGACAAGTACAGTGCTTTGTAGTATTCGCCGAAGCGTGTGCCCTAAATGCATGTTGCTGCAGTGTGATATTGTAGGGGTTTGTATACAGGACATGGCAAGTGTGTGTTTGTCTGTCAGAGCCAGTGTAGAGGTGGCCGTGACTGCCTTACCATTGGACATGTTTGGGAGTGGGTTTTGTTGTTTTCCTATATAGTATCCGTCCTATGACACATTGGCCACCTCAGAAGGAGTACAGCTGTCAGTCAGCCATGGTACTGTGTTGGCAAGCCATACCCATACATCTGGCAAAAGGGCTGGTAAACTAAGTATGCAGCCCTACTAGCACCTGGTATATATCTCGCACCCATGTGCCATGCACATACAACCTTGCCTAGGATATCTCACTATGTTGCTAGTAACATGCACTTTGAGGACAGATAGTAGGCATGGTGTAACTGCAGTGGCCTGCAGAGGACATGGCACCCTGTACAGTGGTACAATAGGCACATATATGCGAACATTGTGCCTTCACTATGTTCCACACTGAATGGCTGCAACATGTGTGGTGCCATCAAATGTGATCCACTATGGCCAGACAATGCTGTACACACGTGCCATGTATGGACCCATGCCACTGACACCATGGAATACCTGTATCATAGTATCTATGCAGGTGCAGGGCCGACCTGCTCACTATATGCAGGTTGCACCACACCAGGCCAGTATTGGCATATTGGGGTATAACAGGCTGTGTACACTACATGTGTCTGCCAAACCAGGTACACCTGTACATGTCACTGTACAGTATTGTGGGACATGCACAAACCAGGCATTGTCCATTTGAAGGACTATCAAACACAGACATGGCATGTATTGCAAAGCTATGGCCCTACACATTAGTAACTAGGATGTCAGGCCAGATAATGCAGTACCCATCTGTGTGGGACATTGCAGACTCTACAACCCTACACTGCACACCATTGTCGGGTGACACGATGGCAAGGATTACCCCTCACCCAGACTTTTACAGCCATCTTGCCCAGCCAAACACTACACACCCATGGAGCAATGCATACCTGCATGCCAGTGCTGGCAACCTGTGTCTGCATGTGGGTTGTGATGCTCCCAACCACAGTCACTCCCAGTATAAACCTCATTGGCATAGCAACAGTTGTCAAGCACTTTTACATGCCCTAGCCCATAGAACTTCCAGATATCCCCTGTGGTGCATGTGGTCCTGTGCATTACTGCAGTGTGGCAAACTAAATAGTTACATTGTGTATTTGTCACCCTGGCAAAGGTGTCAATGCGTGTCCATTAGAGTGTGGTTGTGGTGACAATGGCATCCGTTCACGTGGACTGACATGTTTGCCACACCTATTGTATGTCTACTATATCTGTTGCAGATGGCACTCATTCACCTACACACATGTTCTTACAGCACAGCAACATGTTGTCTTTGTGGCACATGTAGTAACATCATGCACATGTAATAGTAATGAGTAGTCAGGGGTTTGCCCCTGTACTATTAAGCATGTGGCAGATGATGCTTATGGTTAAGTCTCCAAGCCCTTCCCTGGTGTACATTGCCTGTCCCGCACACACACTCTCTGGTGGATGTGAAGATGTACACCTGCACAGCAGCAGCATGTGTATTGTAAGAGATGGAAATGGTCAGGTGATGGCCTCTGCACCTATTGCAGTCCTCCTCTAGCTGATTGCATGTGGTACAGCTGTGATGGTGTTACCATAGCCATCCGCATGATAAACACAGTACACTATCTAGGGAAAGATGTTATTATCTGGCCATGACAGTCGCTGTGAGTGGTACCTGGATGTGGTGTTCTGACATGGCATCGCAGATGATATCTGGATGTACCTCAATCATTTTACACAGTGGGAAATAGCCTAATGACAGCAGGGTGATGTGCCACACAACTGCAGCATGTAAGTGTAGCTATGCTGCATTGAGACTACTGCCTGTTTAACATGTGTGTGGTAATGGCTATTCTGCATGTTATAATACAGACAGGACAGTACTCTGTTCATGAGAGACCCCCATCTGTAGGGCCATCTGTGAACTGGTCAGTGTGTGCAACCATTTGTTTCCTGTGTCACACAATGAACACACTTCTGTGCACAGCAGAAGCATGGTGTGAGGAATACAGACAGTACATGATGATAGGGATGGGTTACTGCCATCGCATCCCTGACTGGATATGTGTCACATGAGACAGTGGTATGACTGACACTGTGTGGGATTCCCAGTGACAAGCCAATTATGGGAAACTGTTCCTAGCTGCGGTCACACATCTACTACACATTGTACAGTTGGCATGGGGTATATATGCATGTGTTGTGCTCTCTCTGCAAATGTATACCATCTGTTGTGTTAGGTTGCTGGTGATATCTATGCATATTGTCGTAGGTAATCCTGTATGCTGTTGTCTATCACTAAGTCATATATGAGTTTAAAACACAACACCATAGGCTGAATGGGTTGGTAGGTCCCGGCAGATTCTCCTGTCCCACTTCAGCTAACCATGGCACCGGGCATTAGCACATCTGGGGCCCAGCCATTAACATCAATCTCTGTTGGCTCTGCACCACCTTCTGGTGGTACCACCACTGAGGATGGAGCATGTCTCCCTTGGGAGCGGAACCAGACAGGTACATATCTGCTGTCGTGCGGTCCTGGACGTGTTGCGTTGGTAGCTCCCTAAGGGGTTACAAAGCCAGATATGCCAGTTCAATGGCGGAGTGTCACATTTACAGGGTGATGCTGCCCCTCCTGGACAGCCCCCAGAACAGCCTCCTTTGCAGCTGTGTAGGTGCAGTGGAAGTTGCCTATGGCTGGAGACCTCCGTCCCACTGTTCCCATGGGCTTTTGAATGCTGAAGACCCATCCCCATCCAGGGTGTATCCCCCAACATGTGTCATATACCAACTCTGTATGCTGTCATTTCTGTGCTCCTACCTATCCTCCATGGCCATACCTACACTCCTTCCCCAACATCTGACCCTCACCTATGGACACATAAGGCCATTCAGCTCCTAGGATACCATCTGCCCTACACATAGCTGTCTATTACACACACGTGCCACTGGACACATGAAACCCTTGTAATATGCATTATAACATACTACTGTTATCCTCACCCCTGTCCCTCAGGCACACAATGCTGGTATGCACATCACTCCTGCATGGTCCAGGTACACGTGAGGAGGTTGACCCCAATGTACACAAAACACTACCTGTCCATCTATGGCTACCCCATTTACCTTTATCATGATGATGATGTTGCACACAGCACATTACAGGAGTACTGTTCACAGATAATGATTGGACAGGTACTGTGCACAGAGTGATGTATATGGCCTATGTACAATTATTTGCGTGTATAACTGACACATGTCTGTCTGAGGGAGTCTTGTGATCACATAGAGCAACACCACTACATAATACAGGCGTCACTGGTGTTTCCCATTTCATTCATTTGTAATGCTTTGTTGCCACATGGTATGTTCCTGATATATCTCTATATATATATGTACCTATATGCTGGACATAAACATTCACATGTACATCTATATGATGGGATACATTCCTATACTGTTGAATGACTGCACTGTATGATATCCTCTGGTTACAGCCTCTTACGCTCGATTAGCCTCTACATTGCTTAACCAGTGCAATACTCACATACTGGTAGCCAAACACACTTACACCCGCTCGATCCTGCACTTGCTAATGCACCGACATTGGTGCTTGCATCTGTCACTCACACCCCTGGGTGAGAGCGAGGACCACAATATTACCTTGTGATGCCTATTACATCGGACTACATGACTACAGTATCGAGATTGGCTGCCCATTAGGCAACAGCATCATGTTCAACTGAACGGAATCAGCGGCCTGTCCAGTGACACAATCATATTTGTGTGTACCTCATACAATTTGCTTCCGCCTTGTGATGCCTATTACATCGGAATACATGAATACAGTATCGGGAATGGCTGCCTACTAGGCAACGGCATGGCGTTCGACTGTACAGAATCAGCAGCCTGTCCAGTGAATCATTCGTATTTGTGTGTTCCTCTTACAATCTGCTCCCACCTTGTGATGCCTATCACATCGGACTACATGACTACAGTCATAGCCGGCCTTTGGCATAGGCCAACTAAGTGGCCTCCTAGGGTGCCACTTTAGTGGGGGCACTTTACCAGTATTTATTTGGTGTAGGTAGACCAGGATGGGGGCACTGGGTGGTGTGGCAGGGGGTGCCATTGTGTCCTTTGCCTAGGGCACCAGTTGACCCAAGGCCACTCCTGACTACAGTATCGGAAATGGCTGCCCATTAGGTGACGGCATGGCGTTTGACTGTACGGAATCAGCAGCCTGTTTGGTGAATCATTCATATTTGTGTGTTCCTCTTACAATATGCTCACACCTTGTGATGCCTATCACATCGGACTACATGACTACAGTATCGGGAATGGCTGCCCATTAGGCGATGGCATGGCGTTTGACTGTATGGAATCAGCGGCCTGTCCAGTGAATTAATCACATTTGTGTGTTCCGCATACACTCTTCTCCCATCTGGCTGATACATGGGAACCAAGACCCTGCATTACAATCAAGTAGTTGGGTTGTGGTAGCCACATTCATCGGACAGGTCATGGTACTGCATACCTATTATAGGTTTGCCACCTTTTCAATTGGCCAAGGTAGGACTTTAGGGTTACCACCTGTCCCACTTTGCGAGGGACACTGTGAAAATAACCAAGACATAGCACATGACTAGATTACAGGACATTATTATATTCTACATTTCATTAATAATTGCATACAACAGTTATTTTATATATGACACTTCTATATGTTATGTGAAGTAACATAAGCAATTCAAATGCAACTAGATTAAGCTTTTATTTGTGCAAATAAGTGTAATCCTGTACTAGGCACAGCTGTAGGTATGTTTAGTCCTGGAATGTCTGACATTTCTACAGAACATGTCCCACTCTGGCCATTTGGAAAGGTGGCAGCCCTATAGGAACTGTATGTAGAAACATCAGA